>NC_053025.1:336555984-336753856 GCF_003073215.2 Triticum urartu | reverse complement strand
GGAAAGATCTAGGCACATATGCCTGGTTCAATATGGGTAGCATGAGTTATTATTGTTGACATCACCCTTGAGGTGAATATGTTGGGAGGTGAAACTATAAGCCCCTATCTTTCTATGTGTCCGGTTGAAATGTTTTGCTCATCTGTATACGGTGGGTGTTAGCAATCATATAAGACTATATGATGGTTGAGTATGTGGACTTGCCTAAAGGCTCTGATACGTGACCCTTCCTGAAAAGATGATGGATTGTAGTTGCAAAGTTGACTGAGAACATAGTTTGTTGGTTTCCAATAGAGTTTATGCTTTATACTTCAACAGTGTGATGAATTGTTACTTATTCATGAGAGGTCTATGATAAAAGTTCTATGATAAAGGTCTTATGTTAAAGTTTGTTGCTGTTATAATAATTCACATGATACTTCTATGTCCAGATTTTGTTTTTATCGACACCTCTCTCTCTCTCTAAGAATGTGGACATGTTTTTCGATTTTGTTTTCCCTTGAGGACAAGTGAGGTCTAAGCTTGGGGGAGTTGATACGTCCATTTTGCATCATGTTTACCTACTATTATTTATAATTTTTTCATGCATATAATGCTTTTTGGAGTAATTCTAATGCCTTTTTCTCTCATAATATGCAAGGTACACACAAAGAGCGAGAACACCGGTAGCTAGAAATCTGGACCTGAAAAAGCTACGTCAGGCTACCTATTATGCACAACTCCAAATGCGCTGGAACTTTACGGGGATTTTTTATGGAATATATAAGAAATATTGGAGCCAATGAGTACCAGAGGGGGCCCACCAGGTGGGCACAACCCATCCGGGCACGCCAGGGAGCCCAGGCGTGCTCTGGTGGGTTGTGCCCTCCTCGGCCCACCTCCGGTGCCCATATTCTGGTATATAAGTCATTTTGTCCTAGAAAAAAATAAGGATATGACTTTCGGGATAGAGCACCGCCGTCTCGAGGTAGAACTTGGGCAGGAGCAGTTTTACCCTCTGGTGGAGCGATTCCGCCAGGGGAACTTCCCTCTCGGAGGGGGAAATCATCATCATCATCATCATCATCATCATCATCATCACCATCAGCAACAACACTCCCATCTTGGGGAGGGCAATCTCCATCAACATCTTCAACATCACCATCTCCTCTCAAACACTAGTTCATCTCTTCTGTTCAATCTTTGTACCGGAACTATAGATTGGTGCTTGTGGGTGCCTAGTAGTATTGATTACATCTTGTAGTTGATTACTGTATGGTTTATTTGGTGGAAGATCATATGTTCAAATCCAATATGCTATTTAATAACCCTCTGATCTTGAGCATGTTTATCATTTATGAGTAATTACTTTTGTTCCTGAGGTCATGGGAGAAATCATGTTGCAAGTAATCATGTGAACATGATATGTGTTCGACATTTTGATAGTATGTATGTTGTGATACCCTTAGTGGTGTCATGTGAACGTCGACTACATGACGCTTCACCATATTTGGGCCTAAGGAAATGCATTGCGGAGTAGTTATTCGATGATGGGTTGCGAGAGTGACAAAAGCTTAAACCCTAGTTTATGTGCTATTCCGTAAGGGACCGATTGGATCCAAAAGTTTAATGCTATGGTTAAAATTTATTCTTAATACTTTTCTCGTAGTTGCGGATGCTTGCGAGGGGGTTAATCATAAGTAGGAGGTTTGTTCAAGTAAGAACAACACCTAAGCACCGGTCCAGCCACATATCGAATTATCAAAGTAGCGAACATGAATCGAATCAAAATGATGAAAGTGACTAGATGAAATTCCCATGTACCCTCGGGAATGCTTTGCTTATTATAAGAGACCGTTTTGGCCTGTCCTTTGCCTCAAATGGATTGGGCTATCTTGCTGCACTTTTGTTACTATTATCATTACTTGCTCATTACAAATTATCTTGTTATCAAACTACTATGTTACTTACAATTTTAGCACTTGCAGAGATTACCTTGCTGAAAACCACTTGTCATTTCCTTCTGCTCCTCGATGGGTCAACACCCTTACTTATCGAAAAGGCTACAATTGATCCCATATACTTGTGAGTCATCTGGACACCCCCTCTCTAACACGGCGATTGGTGCGCCGA
The DNA here is from genome assembly GCF_003073215.2 of Triticum urartu. NCBI lineage: Eukaryota > Viridiplantae > Streptophyta > Magnoliopsida > Poales > Poaceae > Triticum > Triticum urartu. The sequence goes on along the minus strand of NC_053025.1, from coordinate 336,751,744 downwards.
TGTCGATCACGCCGCCAACCAAGAAAAACGTGCGACTGTCCTCCTTCGTGAACAGCAAGAGCCGTGGCTCCGACTGTGGCACTTGCAGCTGGAGCACCTTGCAGTACTGGATGCTGTGCACGGGCATGGGATGCACGGTGTTGATGTGGTGGGAGAGCGCCGGTGGCGGGCCTTCATAGCCGCAGATGGGCCGGGGGCATTTGCAAGGCGCGAGTGGACACACGCTCTAGTGATTGGCGAGCTGGTGGTAAGTGACGTAGAGCCCACAGCATTCATGCGGGCACTCCACCCTCACCGAGGAGAGGACGGTGTCCATTGTCGTGTTCCGCACGTCGAAGTCACTGCCGCGCTTGCACTTCTGGCCTTGCCGCTGGTTCCCGGGGCGCTTGCCGCGACAGTCCGCGCAAGCTAGGTGCCCTCCCTTGCACTGGACAAATCAATCGAACATCACATCAATGAAGAAACCTACACCTTGCTTGATCAGCCGAATGGACGAGGTGTATTCGAACCTCATACACTGGAGGCTTCAAGGGGCGGAGGCACAAGGGGCAGTGGTGCAATGTGAGGTCCATAGAGACCGTAGAGAGCTCCATCGTCAGGTCCTGTTCTGTTGGCATGATCTCGCCCTCCTCATGCACAACCATCTCTCACTTTAGGGCCGGGGCATTATAGAAGTTTTACTGTTACATATTCATACTACTTCAAGGTGCATGAAATCAACACATGCAAGTATCAAAAGGAAGTCACGACATTCATGCATGTGTTGTAATTAATGCATCGGTAAACTTAAATTATTGAAATGTATCAGGTGCACTGCTTTGATGTGTCGCGTCAACTCGTACAACAAGTAGAAGTTTGATTACAATGCCCTCTCCCTCGCCCATGAGCGTGGTGGCTCGCAGGACTAGGAGAAGCTTTCTCTACACGCTCTCCCTCCCGCACGCGGTGGACATGCATCAGTTCATTCGGTGTCAGATAGCCAGAAGCATACTATAGTACTCCACTGCAGTAGTACCATCATTGTTCGACTTCCCAAAGAGGCGAAGATCCAAGCGCAACCCGGACGCTCGTTTGGCAGTTTCATGTGTAGGGGAGGTATAGTGACATAGTGTAAGATAGCGTGTACCGTGCCTCTAAGCTTAAAATCATTGGAGTCGGCTCCATGCTATGAGGCCATCCCGAAGCATTTTTTATTAAAATAATCTTCTAGCCCTACCTCTCATCCTAGTGATTGTAGTTTGCACGCTCATCTGGTCAAGACAGGAATACATATTTTAATTTGTGGTGGGGTAAATGTTAGAGGTTGCAGCAAATATATTGTACACTGCGGGTCTTTTAGCCAGGTTTAGAGGCAAGCATGTGGGCCAGTGTTATGATGTGTCGCGTCAATCATACAATGAGGAGAAGCTTAATTTTACTACTACACGCCCTCTCCCTCGCCCATGCGTGTGGTGGCTCGCAGATGAGGACATGCTTTTCCTTACTACAACAAGCTATCCCTCCCGCACATGGTGGAAGAACATGCAGCAGTTGATTCGATACTGTAAAAGTAGTAACATCATTGTTCGTCTTCTCGAAGAGGCGAAGAGCCAAGCACAACCCGAACGTGGCAGTTGCGAATGCTCGCGTGGCAGTCTTTGTGTAGGGGTGGGGCGTGGTGGGGAGCCTTGGAGCACGCATATAGCCAGGCTCCTGGATGAGAAAAAATTGCCATGTAAGCAGGCTATAAGCCCACTATTGTACTTGCTCTTAATAGTATATCCCAGTAAACCGGAAAGGAGGGGCTACTCCCTCCGTTCCTAAATACTCACTCATTTTTATTTTAGGGCCTATTTGGTTCATGGCTAACTTTGCCACAACTAACCTTAGGCAAAGTGTGGCTAACAAAATGGCCACCACAAGTGTGGCCAGATTTGACAAAAAAATTGAGCCTATGACATGTGCACCATATAAGAGAAGTGTGGCAAGCCACAAGTGTCGCAATGAACCAAACACATGCCTAAGATATTGTGGCATGACTAAGGTTAGGCGTGGCAACGTCTGGCTGGGAACCAAACATGCCTTTAGTCCTCGTATTAGCTTTGGTAAAAGTCAAGCTTTATAAACTTTGACCAAGTTTATAAAAAATATATTAACATAAGAAATAACAAATCAATACAATTAAATTTATTACTGAATGTACTTTCACATCATATATATTTGTTATGATAAATGTTTATATTATTTTTTATAAACTTGGTCAAACTTTATGAAAATTTGCACTCAATCAACTCTAATATGCATAGTAAATAAAAACGAAGGGAGTATTTGCCTTTCTAGAGATTTCAACAAGTGATTACACCCTAAATGAGTACATACGAAGCAAAATGAGTGAATCTACACCGTAAATAAATACGTAGTTCTCTCATTTTCCTCTCCGCCTTGGTCGCGGTGCACAATATTGAGTATATTACTACTGACTAGTCACTTTGTGACATGCATTTACATGGATAGGCTTGAATGCCAATGAGGCAGAGGGTAGCGGTTCTTGAAACATTGAACGGTCAATGATGCCTTTGCATTCAATTATCATGCAGAGGTAGGAGTAAGTAATTGAAGAAGTAGAATGGGGCCACGGCGATGTGAATGCAACGCAGTTTGGACTCTCATATAAAGGTGCCTCACCACTCCAATCCATCTACTCCTAGTCTCTGTGCAACACTTCCCACTCCAATCCAAGACCAATACCAAGTGACCAGAAGCCACAAGCACCCATGGCTTCTATGGATGCGCGCGGCAGTCGGCTATGCCGGATTGTCCAAGATGCTGGCATGCGGCCCCACACCACGCAGCGTTTCCAGACGGTGCTGGTGACCGCCGGCGTCATAGACCTCATTGACGCCGGCTTCGCCTCTCGCATGTGCCAGATGATGGTTGATTCCATCCGCAAGTTCACCACCGTTAAGAAGCGCGCGGACGACCTTGTCATACTGCTCCAGCCCGCGTGCCTAGGCTCCTCGTTGCCTGCAACCCTCATCGGCCTCCAAGGTGACAAACTCTTTGAAGCATTGGTGGTCCTATAGCTACCGAAGGCCGCGACGAAGAATGTGCACCTCGAGGCCGCGCTCTCCGCGCACCGCCTCGCCATGCAAGAAACCGTTGACCTGCACATCCACGTCTATGAGGAAATCGTCTACATAGGCCACTACAAGGCTAGCGTGGATAGAAAGAAGTTGGCCTTCTTTCAGTGACTGGAATCTTTGGATGCCATTGTTCAGAAGCACGTCGACCTGACCAGGAAAGCCGTTGCTACTTAGCCGTTGTTTGGTGGGCCGGTGCCCTGAGTCGAGGAGGTGGACATTGTTGATGGATGCATCTTTCTTCTTGCCTCCTGTAACCAGCACTGCGTCGCCTCGTGGCCTTAATGTTTTATTAGTGTATGGCATTTTTATTCCAGACGTAACATTTTCACTGTGAGGTGGGGCCGCAGTTGAGCAAACTGACCATTGGCAAATCCCCACCCGGCCGACCGCACGTAGGCTGAGTTAGAATTAGAAGAGAGAAACAAGGGAGAAGAGCTAGCTGTAGCCCGGACGTTGTCGTCAGATGGGACTCGTGTTGATAGAATAGGAGTACTGAGTACTCGTACCTCTTATTTTTTGAGGGAAAAAGTAGTCGTACGTCTAGTACCACTAGTTGGGTGCGTGTGACCTATACCTGTCATCAGTTTAGGTCTTCTTTTCGAACCGCCGCTATACTTCATAGTACATATTTTTCACACATTTATCCTCCTATATGTACTCCTAGGCTATTTTCACATGCTCTCTTTCGTCGACATGTGGCACATAGAGCATCTGGGTCGTAGTGCATCCACGACTCGGAGCATATGCGACCATGCCAGCGTACTTTACATTTCAGACCTCACGAATTACATGCAAACCCCCCGCAGAAGAATAAATAAATAAATGAATTACTACATGCAAGCCGGATTATTTTCATAGAAACCGGAGCACGTTCATTAAATTTTGGACTTAACACATTTATAAAAACGACCGGACCTAAACCAGTCTAAGGGCCTCTTTGATTCGCAGGATACTGAAAACACAGGAATGGGGAAAGTATGTTGGTGATAAACCGAGACGAGGAGGAAGAGGAGTAGTGTTGTACATGCTACAAACTAGACTGTAGCACATTGTTTTTTTGGCCATATCACCATATTGTTTTCTATGGCCTATTGCATGGTGGTTCACCGGGCTGCCGAGGTTCGCACTCCTCCGACATGAGTAGTAGTACTAGTATATACACTATATACCGCATGATTCTTTGCTCCTTCTTACGTACTTCACCGACATGTGGGAGTGCAGCATCCGGGTCGACGTGTCATGCACCAGATTAGAGTGGGGAACGGCAAGGGGGGCATTACCCCGGTCGTGGCGCCAGTAATTCATGACTATAGTGAGTAGTCATATCACAAGACCCCATCTTTCCAGCAGTAACGCACCATCAAATTGCATTGCCCTACCTTTCCAGAAGTAAGTTGAATCCGCTACTCCCTCACGCTCCTCGCCTCTTTGTCAAACCGCCTACGTGAAAACTGCCACGCGTACTGCCCGGGAAAAGCCCCACCCTTAAGTTTTAACTATTCATAGTATAATTTTGTATCGATGAATTGCACCATGGAGAAGAAAACCAAACGAAAAATGTGGTACATGTAAACAAATATAGTTCAAGCTCTAGCTAGCGATACGTAACGTAAACCATGCATGTGTTTGTACGTATAGGTTACTTCAAAGTACTGAGTCCATTGATGCAATGTGGTCAAACTGTACCATTGATATCTCAAAGCCAAAATAGTTCAAGCTTGTTCGTTCTATATAAATACTAGTATTGTATGTTTATTCACCCGTGGGGTTGTTCAATGAATGGAGGGCCGGGGAGCACAAGTGAACAATACTACTACTAGTAAGTAGGAGTCGTACAGTTAGTCATGTTAAATAGAGAGTTTCTTTTCTTTAATGCCACGTACACAAATTGAAACGTTTGTTGTGGAGAGAAAAAGATAATCACTCCACTATATATGATAGGCAGGGTCCTAAGCTCTTGCTTTACTAGGGTTGCTCTCTTCATTCTCTCAACCTCCCTAGATCTAAACAAGACAACGGTAGCGACATTTTCTCTCTGCTCACCGCTGGTCATAGATCCGGCTGCAGGTGGGTCCCGATCCTCTGCCCATGCCGTTCTCTCTGAAACAGCGCCAACTCGGGAGGTCCTCCGACCCTTATTCCTCCCTGTCGTATTGTGCGCAGATCCGACCTGCCGCTGCCGACATCCCGATGACCCTTAGGTATAAGTTCTTCGAAAGTAGGCTTGCTCTACTGCCTCAGCTCCCCACATGTCTGCATGTGCATCTTTTTCTACTTCCATCAGCTCTTCGGAAGCCACCTAATTTTTTAGTATTATTGGAGGTAAAGCTACTTCATGCAGTCGAATCTAGGACTTGGTTCAAACAATGAAGAAAGGAGGGAAGTCATAGCATGAATCTAGGACTTGATTCAAAGAGGAAATAACAGGGGGGAAGTAGTAGAGACTAGATACCCACCCAGTCGCTTGGTTGAAAAGGGATATAAAGGGAAAAGGCAGTACAAACTGGATAAGGAACATATCTATTATTGGTTGAAAAAAGGATAGAAAGTGGCGGCTGGTGGACAAGTCAACAGAGTATGTCCATGATTAGATTTGTTGCCCTCACATATTAAAAGGTCTCCAGGATAAGATTTGCTGCCTTCACAGAGTAAGAACAAACTCGGCATCACCACTTTATGCCTCCTTGTAGGTACATTATGCTGATGCGTCCACTATCACATGTCCTTATACCAACTTTTTCTGTTGTTAATGTAAGGGCGCATGTAAAATGAAGCAATCACACTATTGCCTTAAGGACATGTCTAACCAGTGTTATTGTTAATCTAATGCCTCTAGTGATATGATGCAATTAAACTGTGTTACAAATGGTACTCCTTTTGTTTCCCCCAGTATGATAAGTAACTTGCTTCTTTACGCTATTGAGTGTCCTGGTGTCCTCACTGTCCCATGCCCTTAAACCAATTCTTTAGCTGTTGTTGATCTACTATATCTAGTAAACAAGCAATGCCACCATTAAAGTAATCCCATATTTGACGAATGTCATTGTTGATCGTAATGCTCCCGGTAACATGAAGCTTTGCTGATGTTTTAAAATGTCTACTATCCTTGCGATATTTCCATGAACATAATCAAGATGCTTCTTTTCATTTCGCGTATGTTTCATATCTTGTTATTGACTAGCAACTATTTTATTTCTATCTTTTTGTGCAGATAGGGATATCCATTTCACGTTGTTGCTATTCTGACCTTTTGGTGAACTACACAAAACACTTTTTTTGGAATGAGTGTCTTGTGCAGTTCAACTAAAATGTAAGGGCAACATCTCTAAATTTTGGTGGAACTGCATAAAAGGATAAAAAATATAGTTGCACCTTACATGAGGAGGACATCCAACCTTAATGTTGCTCAATTTTAGTGCAACTACTAAAGAAGAACCGGCCAGCTCACGAGAGCAAGTACTTCTTGCTAGCTGAATAATGCAATCTTTGCTTCATTTCAGGTGAACTACAGAAAAAGTCGCATGAATTGAATCATCGAGTGGAGCTACAGGTTGAGTTCTAGGAGTGCCACTATTATAGTAATCATGCTCTTTCTTATCTGTATTGTGCAAACAGGAATACTCAACTACAGATGTTGCGATGGTCAAGAGCAATCGCCAAGTTCTTGGGTTGTATGACATGGCTAGCCAAGATGGATTTAATCCCGATATTCACTTTATCAAAAGGCTCTAATGGGTTGGTTCTGAATCTTGCAAGCTGGGAATCAATGAGATGTGTAGGCATCTTTGTTGTACTTATTATTTGAATCTTATTTGTTGGTTCTGAATCTTGCAAGCTGGGAATGAATGAGATGTGTTGGCATCTTTGTTGTACTTATTATTTGAATCTTATTTGTTGGTTCTGAATCTTGCAAGCTGGGATTAATGAGATGTGTAGGCATCTTTGTTGTACTTATTATTTGAATCTTACTTGTTGGTTCTAAATCTTGCAAGATGGGAAACATGGCATGATGAAGCAGAGGACAAGAACCATAACAAACAGTTCAAACTTGGTAGTATTATATGTGTGAAAGTGCCACAAATGTGTTGATCGTGTGCGTCCTGAGAATAATAATTCTAATTGTTGTGCATGTTGATCCTGTGGCACTGATAGAAGGAGCCAATGCATTGCCTGTTTTAAGAATAAATTTTAACTAAAGCTAATTAAATTTAAGTAAAGTGACCACTAACACTTGTTATTACAATACCAATACATACCTACTCGTGAACCGACGTGTGGTCGGAATAGGTTTATTAATGGAGGCGTTTGAATGCGCCGAGGGTGCATGTTCTGTCGAGCATGCAGTGGGCGAGGGAGGGGTAGTAACTATTGTCGCGTGTACACACTCAGATTACTATTGAATCTAGTTCTCCAAGAGCTCAAAAATGAACTGCTGCCGCCGCCTACCCACTCATTCAGTTGAAGAGAGTCCAATGGCGATCGAAGGGGTGAGCTTGCTGGATATGGACTTCAGCAAGGAGTTAACCTTTGAGTTCGGCATTCAGTCCCATGGCTGCACCAAGTTGAATGTGATGTACACCAATGATTCAGACTCGGTGAAGCTCTGCCTCGCCGAGTTCAAGCAGTACGTATAGGATGAGAAAGCACAAGGTCACAGGACGAGACCTTGTGCCCATCCATTCATCTCTTGACAGGGACCAGCGGATCACCGTCGCCCAGGTATGCTTGCGGGATGAGGTTCTCATCTAACACTACTATAGGGCCATCAGAGGTCCTGGAGCATTCGCCCGTTTCATCGGCAACACCGATTGCACCTTTGCTACGGTGGAGAGAAGGAAGAGCGCGACGATTCGGCCATCTGGTGCAACAAGCTTGTCGACATCCAGAAGCAATAGAAGATCATCAGCAACAGGCAAAGAGAAAGACTCCGTGGTTGACCTCGTCAAGATCTAACATGAAAGAAGACAATGATAGAAAGGACCTGAACACGTGGGAGGTACCTCTGAATCTAGCCTACATAACCTATGCGGCCAAGGACGCATACGCATGCTACGACATGTACAGGCAGATGTTGGACATGAGGGCATGTCTGCTTCCCGTAACCGACGAGTACACGGACAGCCGCAGCATCATGATCAAGCATGCTAGGAAGGTCTAGATGATGTACTTTATCTGTTTAATCACCTTTATCATCTGAGTGTTTCATGTGTTAGCCTATGTGTCGTAATTATCTATTTTGTCTGAAATATTTCGTCTAAGAACCCATTAACCCGTTTGATTTTTTAGTGGTCATTTGCTTACGTATGTAACTAGTTCACTGGGCTGCCGTGCTTTGAATCTCCTTCCTCAAAATATATTCCCCTTCTCAGGTGGACCCAGCAGGTCTCGTACACAGACATCTGGGACCAACCACCTATCCATTTGTATTTCTTTATTTTGTTCAATATTTCATCCTCTTCCTATACAGCAGATAGCGGCGCTGCTACGCACGCCTCGGTGACCCATCATAGCCTATGGCATTGGCCAGGCCATCCCTCTACTCCCACACATTGTCCTGCGGCGGCAGCTCCACCGACCACCCTCCACCCGAACAAGTCAACCCTTGTACACCCCTCTGCATGCATCTTCCCCCGCTCCGGTTCCTTCGGTCTGAGGTCTCAACGTCGTCCTCCGCCTTGGTGCTCTCGCCGCGGTGCCGTTGTCTGTCGTTCCCAACATGGTCAGCAAAACAAGACGAATCGGGAGACGACTGTTCATTGAGAGGCTGACAGTCCCGGGCGCACCAGCTCCATGGCCTAGGTTTTGTTGTTTAACATGCACAACCCACGACATGTTTCAACTTTTTTTGGATCCAGCAGGTATCAAGAGGCCACTGGGCCTCCCAGCCTAGCTTGTCTATAACATCAGCAGCCCGAGTTATGTTTGTTTTTTCAAGATGATGTGCAACTCAGTTCTATTTTTCTATAAGAATGCAAAACAGAACCTATGTTTTCCCTTCTATAATAGTATATATATTTATATTTATATATTATTTTATTACATATATATAATAGAAACAACATAAGGTTCCCTTAAACCCGTCGTTTGTCCAACCTTTTTATAGACCTTCCCACTTCCTTTATTTTTTGTTTTCATTAATCCTATATCTGAATTTTCTCCCACTTTCTTTTTCGTTGTATTCTGAGTTTTCTCCCAGTACTTTTCCCTAGAACCAACTCAACTGTCCCACGTCTAGCCTAAAATATAATAATACCCCACATCCTATCCATTCATCAAATTAAAATGATATTTTTTTTTTGTAAATCGAAAGTTCTTACGAAATAATAATAAAAATTGTTTATATATAACTTGGCAAGTTAACTCCTGGTGATTGCGTACATAAGCTTGCAAAGATTTTACTGACCAATGCAGTAATAGACGTGCAATCATGTGTTTATGTTTTTATAACATTTCTCCGTCCAGCCCAACATGTTATTTTCACCCAGCCCAGCAAGTCCGCGGATTTCGAGAAAAATGTAAATGGGCTTTAGATTCTACCATAATATATAAACGAGCTGCATAGGCGCTACATCATTGTTTCACGCAGCCCACCAAATGGACCAAAAACAAATGTACTAGCTAACATGTGGGCCAGAAGGTCGAAGCCTAAGAACTTTCGCAAAAAATAAAAATACAAAGGTCGAAGCATAAGCAGGGCGTTGGATTTACATCCAACGGCCAGCATTCTTCTTCAGTCTCTCGTCTTCTTCCCCCAGCGCTGCCGGGACTGCCTGCTCTAGCCTTCGGCATCCAGCGGCGCTGTTTTGCACACCTCGCAGCAAAACGCTACCCTACCGACTGCCAGGCCATCCCTCCACTCCACTGCACCTCCTATTATTCTCTGTCGAGTGTAGGCCCACCCCGACCCGAACCAGTCAAGTTTCCCACTCCTCTCCGTCTGCGACTCCACTGCTTGTCTTCCCCATCTCTAGGGCGTTCCAGCCTGGGGCCTCGCCATCGTCCAGCGGCTTGGTGCGCTCTACATGGTGTGGTCAACATGGTCAACAAACGGGAGTCATCGGAAGATGACTGTATGTGGAGAGGCTGACAGTGGGGACACACCACGCGCATTGACGCATGCATGCAACTGCATCCTTTTTACCCTAAAAATAATGTTTTCTCCCCCTCATAGCTGGGACCCACCAGCTACATCTTCGCACGCAAGGAAGTGTGTCCTTATTACGGGCAAAAAAATGATTCCCCCCTGACAGCTGGACCCACCAGCTATATCTTCACACGCAAGGAAGTGCGTCCTTATCCTCCCTAACAACTAGGACCCACCCGGTCGAAGCGTACGTAGCGTTGTCTGTGTACATACCGGTCGATCGGTCTGTCTACCACGATGAACCATGGACGAGTCAGGAGCGGTAGCAGTTCAGGCAGTCCAGTCCAAACCGTGTACCCGTACGTACAACCATATGCCAAAAATATGGCCACGTACGTACATATGGGCGGGGTCTCGAACGCATACTCGCGCATAAGTACAGCCAGGGCTCATGTACATGGAGAGGCCACGGACGGCTGGGTCAGAACAGAGAAACTGTGTCGTGTTCATGGGGAGGCAACGGAATGCGTCGTGTTCATCGGGAGGCAATCGAATACATCGTGTTCGTCGGGAGCCAACCGGCTTGGATGGAACAGCCGAAACGAGGTCTGGCGTACCGTAGAAAAGAGGAAATGGGCCTTCTGTTCGACCGCGTACGGTCGAAATGTGATCCTATTCATCAGGAAGGGTCTGGCATACTACAAAACAGAGGAAACGGACTTGTGTTCGACCATGTACGGTCGAAACAGGGTCCTGTTGATCAGGAGGGGTGTGGCGTACCGCAAAATGGAGGAAACAGACTTGTGTTGGAGCACCTATGGTCGAAACGGGGTCCTGTTCATCAGGAGGGGTGTGGTATACCACAAAACGGGACTCCACGGGCTACGGTTCATCCACCATCGACTTCCCCCAGCCTCCACCTGCTACTTTTCATCCACCGTCGACTTCCTCCAGGCTCCACCAGCTACTGTTCATCCTAGGGGTCCTGTTCATCCAGCCTCCACCGGCTACTATTCATCCAGCCCTCCATGGGATCCTGTTCATCCAGCCTCCACCTGCTCCTATTCAACCAACCCTCCATGGGGTCCTGTTCAACCAGCCCTCCACGGGGTCCCTCCACCGGCTACTTTTCATCCACCCCCACCTCCTCGATCGGGGTCCTGTTCATCCAGCGGCAAAGGCCTCTACTACCATGGGATCATGTTCATCCAACCCCCACCGGGAACTGTTTATCAAGAGGCAGCTTCGATCGGCTTCAGTTAGCAGTAGTAGCGAAGGAATCACTTAGGTTTAGTTAACAGCAAGGGATCAATCGGGGTTCAGCAACGTAGCTAGTGCAATCGCTCGGGTTTAGTTAGAGCCCAACTCCTTGCTCGGGTTTAGTTAGAGTGCAATGCCTCGCACACACGCGCGTACGTGTATGAGAGAACCGCGCAAACCTCTGTGCATCGCTCGGCCCCGGCAACCCACCGTAACCGGGAACTCCTTGAAATTTTCCTCGCCCTCGCTTCTACCATGATTTTTCCGTCATGGACAACCCAAAGAATATCATGCAGGTGCGTCTCCGGCCTGCCCAGGACGAAAAGCTCATTTTCTGTCATGATTTTTTGTCATAGAAGTAGGAGCCCACCACATCTATGATGATACCGGGTTTTGTCACAATTGTCATCATAGAAGTGTCATAAGCATGCCAATTTTTTTTGTTCAGCCCAAAATGTCACGGATGTGTCTTTTTTTGGTAGTGACACTTTGCCCACGTGCTAGAGATCTTGCTTCAACTTATCATTGCCACATTGCCATGCCTCATGACATATATACCTTGTGTGTTGCATCCAAGTCATGGATTATTTGCTCCTATAATATGCTTGGTTGGAACAATGTGATTTCTTCACATATACCATATCCCATTGATTGTTGCATGCTTGTCTTGATAGCCTCACACATGATGAACAATTTCTCCTTCTATTGTATTGAGTGCCACATGATTTTCACTACACCCATGCACGTCATGTTTGGATTGTCTTACACTTGACCCATGTGTTTAGATAGTTCATTAGCTTTGGTGTTGTGAATGATTCCTATGCCTACCATAGACCTTTTATTGTGCGCTTTGCCCATGCTTGCTATGAACTTGAGGTAGATGCTTGTTCACTTGTCAAACATATTTGCATATCTACCTCATAATTTCATACTTGTATCCATGTTTGCTTGCTCGATTGATGTACTTACATGCAATGTCACAATCCTTTGTCACGTCATATGTTATGCTTGATGACAACACTTGTTGGGTGAATCACATCTTGAATGCTTGGTTTTGCACTAACGCTAAACATATTTCTTTTTCCAAGTGTTTGTTGTCCTTACTCCTTTTGAAGGAATCACAAGATGGTGCGACATTGGAGACTGCCCATTCCGAGCTTGAAGATGATGAGTACTTGGTGGTGGTCCATTTCTACACAGCGAAGCCATCTCTTTTCCCATGGTGATTTAGTTTCTGATCTGAGCTTGGATCTTTCCCAAGGGGGGAGATGATGCGGAGCATCCTACAGACATCACCATGTCAAGAATCTATTTGGCAAGTGATACGTGCGACATCTAATGCACATACATAAAGTTGAACCACCCCCCTTTACACGTTCTCATTTGACCCCTTCGAAGATGGTATACTACTTGACACCCCTCTCATGTGCATGCATAGGTATGGTCGAAGCTTCACGGACGACAAGGAGGAGTGCAAGCGCCAGGGAACACCTACACCATGCGCGAGGGGAGAATGGAAGCAAAGACAGAAGAAGACAGAGCTGCAGAGTCTACAATGCCGAGGACCTATGGCGGATTTTGGGTTCCAGCATAACCCTTGAGGTTCGAGCACTGGGGTGCGCACGAAGATCTCTCCCCCTAGCTCACGCTCTCTCAATGATCTCAAGGCTCGGTGCGTCAAACTCGCAGAACAAAGGGACACAGGATTTATATGGGTTCGGGCCACCGATGTGGTGTAATACCCTACTCTAGTGTGGTGTGGTGGATTGCCTCTTGGGCTGAGGATGAACAGTTACAAGGGAAGAACAGCCTCCTGAGGAGAGGTGCTCTTGTGCTTGGTGAGTTTTATGTGGATGAGGGTGATCTGAATGGACTCGGATCCCTCCTCTTACTGTGGTGGCTAGCCCGATTTATGGAGGCCCTGGTCCTCTTCCCAAATGTAGGCAAGAAGGGATCCAACAATGGCCAAATTTGAAGGAAGACAACTAGTACAAGTTATCCTGACTAAAGGTGGTCTTCGCCTGCCAAAGGCTCTTATGATGACGCCGTCCTGGGCTCCACGGTGACCTCCCTCCTGCCGTCCTGCTGGTCTTGGTCTCGTTGCACTGATATGGAAACCTTTGCCAGATGCCTCGGGACTCCTCGCCTGTGCCTGTCCCTTTAGCACCAAAGAGGAAATGAGGACACTACGCACGCTGGCGCCCGCCTAGCCTTGGTTGTCATGGCTTACATCACAGGAACCTCGCGAGGTGCCCCTTGCCTTGATCTCTCCGCCCCTCGTGAGCCAGCCTGGTGAGGCCACCCCCGAGGAGGTCTTGCGTCGTTCGCCTCACGAGGCATGGCCCGTCACGAGGGTCTTGAGTTTTTGCTGGTGAAGACGGGCAGTATGGGGCTGTTGGTGGAGCCACGCCATGGGCCGCAGGCAGGCTAATCTGGGGACCCCCGTTCCCAGGACGCAGACAGTAGCCCCCAGGCCCAAGGCGCGCTCGGCCTTGGCATCGAGGCGAAGCCAAGGGGCAAGTGTGGAGCGTCACGGACCCCAACAGCCTACGGCCTCGGTTGACGCGTGGCAATTGGTTGGACGTGGGCGTCTTTGCTTCCCCACACTGCCTTGGCAATTGCCCGACTGACAAAAGACTGGCGCGGGCTATATTTGCCTTCATTGCCTTCCTTCATCTTGCTCCAGTTCACCTTTCTCGCTCCTTGGTTCCAGAGACTCCAGATCTGCACGGATCCTCCTTCAAGCCTGCTGCCAATGGTGCCCAAGAAAGCTCGAGCCACTCCCTTGTCGTCTTGGTACGTGCCGGTGCTCGACACGTCGAGCATTTCAGAGAAGAACCTAGCCACCGTGCTCCTAATGACAGTGGAGGGTGATAAGAAGAGGAATATTGTGCTCCGGGACGGCTTCGACAATCCGAAGGCCTCGGGCAGCACCTTCTACCCCTTCTTCATGAGTAGCGTCGTCGCCGGGCTGGTTCCCCCTTCTCTGACTTCTTCTACTCCGTCCTTAGCCATTACAAGATCCACGCTCTCCATCTTCATCCCAACTCCATCCTCCTCCTGTCGATCTTCACCTTCTACTGCGAGACGTATGTTGGGGTGATGCCGTCCCTGGCGCTGCTGCGCCACTTCTTCTTCCTCCGGATCAAAGAGGGCCATTGCTCTGGGTGCGTTGGCTTCGTCGCGGCCAACAAGACCAATGCCATCTCGAAGGCTGGGAAGAAGGATGACGGCTTCAAGGGTAAGTGAGTCTTGATGGACGCCAAGCGCGCCCACACCCGGCTGGTTGTCACATCCCTACTTTTGGTATGACCTAGACCAGCTAGTCAATTGTGCATCATGTTCAAATTCCATTTAAATTTGAAATGGGGATTTGTGAAACCCTCAGAATCATTTCTGGAAATAACCCAGATAAAAATTGCTCCAAAAAGGTCCAAGAAAATGTTCATGTAGCTCTCTGAAAATATTGGTTAGAGGTAAAATTCAAACAAATATTTTCAGGAGCTCATAAGTATTTATTTTGGCCATTTGGAATTAATGCAATAATTATTTGCATTGGATATATATATGATATATTTATTTATATATGTCCAACAATTCTGATTTTTATGTGAGGGGCTCTGGAATACTTCAACTAGCTCCTACAATAAATTTCAGAAGAAAATAAATTGATTTAGTATTTTATTAAATCAAAACAAATGTCAGAAAATAGAAAACAAAACAAAAATAGAAAAGAAACTTACCTGCGGCCAGCTCCTGTGCTGGCCCAGCACTGTGCGGCCTGGCCGGCCCAGTTGGCCAGCCCAGCCCACCTGCCCCCTCACCTGTCGTCTTCCTACCGCCAGGAGGATGCGCGCGTGGCCGCCACGCGCGAGCACACGCCGGCCACCTCCTGCTTCCCAGCTCGCCGCTGGAGGCATCCGAGGGCGACACGCACCCCCCGACCCACCCACCCCCCCGTCCACTCCCCTCCCCTCTGGTCGCCCCTCTCCTCCTTAGCTCTCTTCCCCGCTGTTGCCCGAGCGCCACCATCGCCACCGACGCCGTTCGACGCGCCCACCGTAGTCCCGTCGCCCCTCCGTCGTGCCCAAAAGCTCCACCACCTCGTCCGCTACCTCTCCGTCAAGCCACGCGTCGTCGGACGCCCTGTGGAGCCGCCTCCGCCGTCATCTTCAACCTCGGCCGCCGTGGATCTCCACCGCCCGTCCGTCGCCTGCAGAGCCTTCTCCGAGCCGCCGTTGCCTCTGCTCGACTCGTTGTGAGCCCCGCCGTCGAACCCCCTCCCTCCTAGCTCGAATTCTTCCTCCAACACCTTCGCCGCCGCGGCCGAGAGCTCGGCTCCGCCGTTCATGTCGCCGCCGTGGCCACTATCACCTAGGGCCGCGACCGAGCACACCACTGTGCTCAGTGCAACGCCAGGAGGCCGTCGAGGCACTCCGCAGCCCCTCTCGAGCTCCGTAGCGCCGAACCCGCCGTTCCCGTAGCTCCGGCCGCCGCGGATGACCTCGCCGCGGTCGTCTCCGGCCACCCCACGGCCTCCTGCGTGTTCCACTGGATGTGCGCGAGCCTGGGCATCACGTAGGTAGTCTCCGCCGCGCTTTTGGCCGCCGGAGTGACGATCCCGAGCCCCCCGCCGCGTTCGGCCTCGCCGGTGGCTAAACGCCGGTGGGGTTTGACACTTTGACCACACCGGCCATCAGGTGGGCCCCATGGGTCAGGTGATTAGCTTAAGGCTAATCACCCTCTAACTAAACCTCTGAGCAACTGACCAGTGGGCCCCAGCGCCACTAACCCTATAATTAGAATGAGTTAATCCCCCTATTAACTAACAGTGACACTGACGTGTGGACCCTACACGTCAGGTTTGACCTGGTCAACCACGGTTGACTCGCTGACGTCATGCCTCTGTAATGTTGACGTGGTTATTTCTTTTCTGGTATTAAATTAAATCAGGAAATTCCAGAAAATGCTATAAACTTCAAAAATTCATAGAATTTCAACCGTAGCTCAGATTGAAATAATTTATATATGAAAAAGTATCTGAAAAATTCAATATATCCATCTGTACCTGTTTCATGCATGTCTAGCCAACTTATACTTGCTGTATAGGTGAAAACATATAAATGGCATTTATAAAGATTTAATTTAGAGTTGCATTTGAACCTTTGGTTCAAATGGACCTCTTCCAAATAGAATGCTAAATGCATTAGCTCAAAGCACATCACATACTCATGCCATGATCATGCATCATATTGTTGCATATGCTTGTGTTTGATTATCAACACCGTTCCTTCTTGATAGGTCCTGCTCCGAAGACTGATCCAGAGTACGTGTCTGAAGAGCAGTGCCCCCCCTGTTGATCTACCAGGCAAGCAAACCCCCTTGTTCATTCCGATACAATGCTACTCTCTCGCTCCTGCTCTCATTTATTGCATTAGGACAACAATGATTCAACTGCTACTTTATGCTGCGGCAGTTGAACCCATTCCTCTGCATGACCTATCATTGCCACAGTAAATAGTTAAAACCCACTAGCATGTGTAGGAGTTGATTGAGCCATGTTGTGTTCTTGCCATGCAATGCTTGCTATTGCTTAGAGTTATGTTAGGTTTGATTCATCGGGAATGAATTGGAGTGGTACGATATGTTCTGGTGCTGAGAGTTAAGCGTGTGAACACGATTTGGTAAAGGTAGTGGTGAGAGGCCATGTAGGAGTACATGGTGGGTTCTCTCACTGGAACCGCCCTTAAGCACTGTGTTCCGTGTATGTTGTCCAATGACTAGCCACTACCACACATTGGAATGCTTAAGTGCCCCTCTCGACTTACTAGCCAACTTGATCTCTGTCCAGGAGTTGCAAATAGTTTCTGGTGTTTGCAGGTAGTGTTAGTAGTCTACCAAGTGGCACCCAGCCAGGTGGGCTTGGGACAGACTAGGCACAAGTGGCACGGTGTACCAAGCGTAGATCCATCCGGCAAGGTGGGCTTGGGAACCCTGCACATATCGTTTGGGGCCGTGAGCGACACCCCGGCCGGATCTCCTTGCGGATGGAACCCGAATAGGCGATAAACCTGGACTAGAGTCTTGTGTGGTTAGTCAGGTCGTGGCCGACACCCTCGCCAGGCTTCCGCTTGAAGGTTGTCGAGATACATGACGTGTACATGGTGATAAGTGGTGAGAGCGTGTGTGAAGAAGTACACCCCTGCAGGGTTATCATGATCTACTCGAATAGCCGTGTCCTCGGTTAAGGACTTCTTGCATGCTTACGTGGTACATAGACAACTTAAAGTGGATACCCTAAAATGCTCAAGACAAGTGTGAGTGCTATGGATGGCCTTCTCGTAAGGAGACGAGGATGAATCCATAGTAGTGTATTTGATGTGGTGTTTAGTGGACTCGTGTGCGCTGCCTCACCTCAAAGAAGTTTCTCGTTGTCGTAGAATAGGATAGCCACTGAGTCAAAGCTGGCTTGCTGCAACTAAACCCCACATTACCTTCTTGATACAAATGCATGTATGATAGGATCTGATGTAAGTCTTGCTGAGTACCTTTGTACTCATGTTTGCTTTATTTATGTTTTGCAGGTGAGACATCTCTCTCACTAGTAGTACCGCTTGGACTTCGACGAGTAGCTTGTTACCTCAGCTACGATCTTGTACCCTTGGGAGGGACTTGTAGATAGTCAGGCTTCTTAGCCTTTTTCTTTTGTAGTTGTCCGTACTCAGACATGTAATGCTTTCGTTGCTTGTTTGATCTGAATGATGGGTCATATGACCCCTGTTTGTATTTAATGCTATGTGGCTCTTCTGGGCCTTTATCTATATGAGTTGCGTTATGTTGTGATGCCATGTTGTACAACACATACTTGCATGTTATGCGTACGTGTGACGTGTATTGCTATGTGTGGGGTCCGACAATCTAGTTGTTTATCCTTGGCAGCCTCTCATATGGGGAAATGTAGTCTAGTACTTCCTTGAGCCATAGTAGTCCGCTACAGCCCGGTTCACCGAAGTCCCGCTAGCCCAGCACTACTGCTCAGGACACTTGACTGGCCGGCATGTGTTTCACTTCATTCCTGTGTCTGTCCCTTTGGGGAAATGTCACGCGGTGACATCTGGAGTCCTTCCTAGCCTGCTACAGCCCGGGTTCCCCAGAGTCCTGTTAGCCCAGTGCTACAGCCCGGATTCACACGCTGCTGACCGATATGCTCGATGTGAATCATGTATGCATGTCCCCATAGGTTAGTGCTGCTTTGTGTTCATGACTAGCCATGTTGGCCCAGGTTCTCTGTCATATGGATGCTAGCGACACAATCATATACATGAGCCAAAAGGCGCAAACGGTCCCGGGCCAGGGTAAGGTGACACCCGTGGGAATACCGTGCATGAGGCCGCAAAGTGATATGAGGTGTTACCGGCTAGATCGATGTGACTTGGGATCGGGGTCCCGGCAGCTTTGGTATCAGAGCCTGACTGCCTGTAGGATTTCCAAGCCAACCTGGTCGAAGTTGAGTCTAGAAACTCTTTTGTTATTTAAGGGAATTGATTGTGGAAGGGAACGTAAGGCTCTTTTTACTCCTTTCACCTCTTGGCCTTCTAATCTGAGTCATCCTATCTTTCCTACGGGGTTAAGGAACTAGGCTTCCTCTTCTGTTTATCAGGATCATGTGTTACTACTCCGTAGTCCCATAGGATTGGTTGATCAGAGTCGTATTCCAGTTTTCAAGTACTACCGGTGTAGTCTGCTTAGTAATATCTCAGAACCCTGAGTGATGATGTTGAGTTTGGTGCTACCCGGTCCTTGCAGAATGTTTCATTTTGAGCATTCTACTACCATTATGCTGCAGGAATTGTCCTAGGAGTTCAAGAGATAGTATTTTCCTTGTACTATATTCTACATCCTTATGATGATGCTGAATCCATCCTTGTTTCCTTGGTTTCGTTCTTCACGATGTTGTCGGTTAACCGAAATTCTGTTGCTCGTAGCCGGAACCACGGAGATGGTAGGGATGAGGATCCTCCCGATCAGTCTTCGTTGGCAAAGTTCATGTTAGAAGTTGAGATGAATAAGCGTGAGACCAACCGCTTGTTAGCACGTATCGAGGAGAACACCGCACCCCAGTGCAAGGTGTTAGCGACCATTTATGATTTCATTGGTCTGAAACCACCTACCTTCCATCATTCCATCGAACCACTCGATGCAGATGACTGGCTTCGTAGTATCACTCACAAGCTGCGTTCTGCGAACGTAGCTGAAAGTGACAAGGTCACCTATGCTACATATCACCTGGAAGGTCCTGCTAGTCTTTGGTGGCAGAACTATGAGGCTATGCTTCCAGCTGGCCAGATAACCACCTGGAGAGATTTCACTGAGGCCTTTCGCGAGCATCACATTCCTCAGGCTCTCATTGACCGCAAGAGAGAAGAGTTCTGTAGTTTCATCCAGAGTAAGATGGCTGTTGATGCTTACAGTAGGGAATTCGAGAACCTTGCCCGCTATGCTACAGAAGAGGTGTCCACAGACGCCAAGAAGCAGGCTAGGTTCCGGAAGGGTCTCAACCCCAAGTTGCATCATGATATCCACTTGCACCATTGCAATACATTCCAGGCTCTTGTGAATAAGGCCATTAATGCAGAGATAGCTCAACTCACTTACGAGCAGTCTCGTAAGCACACCCGTGATTTGGGTTCTTCCTCCGGTTCTAGTTCTCAGAAGCGCCGGATTTGGGTTCTGAACTCCGCTCTTCCACCCGGTTATACACCAAGGCATTCTTGTGTGGCACCTCACCCAGTTCAACCATATGCTACACCCATGCCTATTGGTAGCCACTTGTTAATGCGGGTCCTTGTCCTACCTCCAAGATTTGTTACAAGTGCGGAGAGCCAGGCCACATTGCCCGTAATTGCACTCAGACCCGTGTTGCTCCACCCCAGCCCGAGAAGTCTGTTGGCCGTGGTAGTAAGCCATCACGCAAGATGATCAGTGCCAAGTCAGCTCCCACTGAACTTGGACGTGTGCATCACGTCTCAGCTAAAGACGCTCATGATGATCCAGATGTCGTTCTTGGCACACTCCTTGTCAACTGTCATCCAGCTTCGGTTCTATTCGATACTGGAGCATCTCACTCCTTCATTTCCGAAAGTTATGCCTGCTTGCACGACATGTCATTTTGTGATATGCCGTCCCCACTACTCATTCAAACTCCTGGATCCAAGTGGCAAACTTCTACGATAAGTTATGGCAATGAAATACATGTTGACAGACTTGTATTCCTAGCTTCCTTGATATCCCTTAAGTCTTCAGATATTAACATCATCTTGGGTATGGACTGGATGAAATCTCATTATGCCAAGATTGACTATTACACCAGGTCTGTTCAGCTCACACACCCCTCTGGCAAGATAGTCACTGTCTCCACCAAAATTGCAAAGCGTCAACTCTATTCTCTAAATGCCAGCCCTCTTCCTGACCTTGAAGATATCCTGGTAGTCCGCGACTTTCCGGATGTCTTTCCAGAGGAACTGCCAGGTATTCCACCTGACAGAGATGTAGAGTTTGTCATAGATCTTATCCCTGGAACCGCCCCAATTTCTAGGAGACCTTACAAGATGGCACCCTTAGAGCTAGCCGAGCTTAAGAAACAACTTGATGAGTCCTTGCAAAAGGGTTTCATCCGTCCTAGTTCTTCTCCCTGGGCTTGCCCCGTCCTCTTTGTCAAGAAGAAGGATGGTACGGACCGGATGGTTGTAGATTATCTCCCTGTTAATTTGGTCATGATAAAGAACAAGTATCCGCTCCCCGGGATCAACGATCTGTATGATCAGCTCGCTGGATCCTCAGTCTTCTCCAAGATGGATTTGAGGTTAGGCTACCACCAAATCAAGATCAGAAACGGGGACATTCCTAAAACGGCTTTTGTCACTCGTTATGGTCAGTACGAGTAGACCGTCATGTCCTTTGGTCTAACCAATGCTCCAGCTACATTCTCTCGCTTGATGAACTCGATCTTCATGGATTACTTAGATAAGTTCATCATGGTTTACCTCGATGATATTCTTATTTACTCGAAGAACGAGGAAGAGCATGCCGAATGTCTTAGGCTTGTGTTAGAGAAACTCAGAGAACACCGCCTTTATGCCAAGTTCTCCAAGTGCGAATTTTGGTTGCCAGAAGTGACCTATCTTGGCCAAGTAATCTCTCGTAAGGGCATTGCTGTCAATCCCGAGAGAGTTCAAGCCGTTCTTGATTGGAATCCACCTGAAACAATTAAGCAAGTTAGGAGTTTCCTTGGCCTAGCCAGTTATTGTCGCCGCTTCGTTGAGAACTTCTCCAAAGTGGCCAAACCTCTCACGGAACTTCCCAAGAAAGATAAAAAGTTTGAGTGGTCCCCACGCTGTGAGTACAACTTTCAGGAACTGAAAAGACGCCTGACTTCTGCTCCCATACTTGTGCCACCGGATTTCACTAAGGACTTTGTTATCTATTGTGATGCCTCACGACGGGGACTAGGTTGCATTCTTATGCAAGATCGTCATGTGATTGCCTATGCATCTCGAGAGTTGCATCCACATGAGGAGAATTATCCTACACATGATCTAGAGCTTGCAGCCGTAGTCTATGCACTTAAGACTTGGCGACATTACCTTCTCGGTAAACGTTGCGAGAGATACACCGACCACTAGAGTCTCAAGTATATCTTCACCCAACTAGATTTGAACCTTAGGCAAAGACGTTTGTTGGAGTTGATCTCAGATTACGACTTAGGAATTACCTACACCCCAGGCAAGGGGAATGTCATGGCTGATGCGCTAAGTCGTAAGTCCTATTGCAACAATCTCATGTTGCAACAGGTCCAGCTACTTCTCCATGAGGAATTATGTAAGCTTAACCTTCACATTTCTCCTCACGGATTCCTTTCTACCTTGGTGGCGAAACCTACCCTTGAGGATCAGATCATTACTGATCAGAAGTTTGATAGGGGTGTTATCCGCATCAAGAGAAACATTAGGAAGGGAGTTGGTAGATGTTTATTTATGGATGATCGAGGTGTTGTTTTCTTTGAGAATTGCTTTGTGGTTCCCAAGAATCAACATCTGCGACAACTGATTCTTAAGGAGGCCCAGGAATCTCCTTTCACAATTCATCCCGGTAGTACTAAGATGTATGAGGACCTGCGCCAGAGGTTCTGGTGGACTAGGATGAAGAGAGAAATTGCTCAGTTTATTGCAAACTGCGACGTTTGTCGTCACGTTAAGGAAGAGCATCAAAGACCTGCTGGCACCCTTCAGCCTTTAGCTATTCCTGAATGGAAATGGGATAAAGTTGGTATGGACTACATCACCGGCTTTCCCACGACCAAGAGAGGGAATAATGCTATATTCGTAGTCATTGATCGTCTTTCCAAAGTGGCTCACTTCCTACCTGTTCGAGAGAGTATCACTGCTAGTCAGCTCGCTGACTTATATATTTCTCGAATAGTGTCACTTCATGGTGTTCCACTAGAGATCAATTCAGACCGTGGTAGTCTTTTCACTTCTCATTTCTGGGAGAGTTTCCAAACTGCCATGGGCACCCATCTTTCCTTCAGTACCACTTTCCACACTCAATCAAGTGGTCAGGTGGAAAGGGTCAACCAAATCCTCGAAGACATGCTTAGAGCTTGCGTTATCTTATTCGATATGGATTGGGAGAAGTGCCTTCCTTTCGCCGAGTTTGCTTATAACAATAGCTACCAATCCAGTCTCAAGAAAGATCCTTTTGAGATTCAGTATGGACGAAGATGTCGAACACCTTTGAACTGGTCAGAAACCGGTGAAAGACAATTCTTTGGACCGGATATGATCCAGGAGGCAGAAGAGCAAGTTCACATCATTCGTGAGAATTTGAAAATAGCCCAATCTCATCAAAAGAGCCAGTATGACCGTCATCATAAGGAAGTGGGTTATGAAGTTGGCGACAAGGCTTACCTTCGGGTTACCCCTTTGAAGGGTACCCATCGTTTCGGTATCAAGGGCAAGTTGCCTCCTCGTTACATTGGTCCGTTTCTCATTCTCGCTAAACGAGGAGAGGTTGCCTACCAGTTGGAACTACCCCCACATCTTTCCCGAGTTCATGATGTCTTCCACGTCTCTCAACTCAGGCGTTGCTTCTCGGATCCCATCCGCGGAGTGGGCCACGAAACGCTTGATCTCCAAGATAACCTCACATATCGAGAGTACCCTGTCCGCATTCTGGATCAAGCAGAGCGTGTACTCGACGTCATAACATCAAGTTTCTCAAGGTTCAGTGGTCTCATCATTCCGAGAGAGAAGCTACCTGGGAGCATGAAGATCGTTTCGACTTGAGTACCCCGCTTTCTTTCTGCCAACTCCTGAATCTCGGGACGAGATTTTTTCGAGTGGGGGCGAGTTGTCACATCCCTAGTTCTGGTATGACCTAGACCAGCTAGTCCATTGTGCATCATGTTCAAATTCCATTTAAATTTGAAATGGGGATTTGTGAAACCCTCAGAATCATTTCTGGAAATAACCCAGATAAAAATTGCTCCCAAAAGGTCCAAGAAAATGTTCATGTAGCTCTCTGAAAATATTGGTTAGAGGTAAAATTCAAACAAATATTTTCAGGAGCTCATAAGTATTTATTTTGGCCATTTGGAATTAATGCAATAATTATTTTCATTGGATATATATATATATGATATATTTATTTATATATGTCCAACAATTCTAATTTTTATGTGAGGGGCTCTGGAATACTTCAACTAGCTCCAACAATAAATTTCAGAAGAAAATAAATTGATTTAGTATTTTATTAAATCAAAACAAATGACAGAAAATAGAAAACAAAAAAAAATAGAAAAGAAACTTACCTGCGGCCAGCTCCTATGCTGGCCCAGCACTGTGCGGCCTGGCCGGCCCAGTTGGCCAGGCCAGCCCACCTGCCCCCTCCCCTGTCGTCTTCCTCCCGCCAGGAGGATGCGCGCGTGGCCGCCGCGCACGAGCACACGCCGGCCACCTCCTGCTTCCCTGCTCGCTGCTGGAGGCATCCGAGGGCGACACGCACCCCCCAAAACCTCTCTCTCTCTCTCTCTCGTGTTCTTGATGTGGCACTGTAAGTGCATCTAGTGCCACCCCTAGTTGGTTTTGGAGTATTGACGACAAACCTAGTTGAGGGACTAATGTGTTTGTGAGAATTGCAGGAAAACACAGGTAGAAGTCCCTCATTGATTCGGTTTACTACCAGAGATGACCCCTAAAAATGAATGAAGACATTGAAGTCAAAGGTGGTATATGAAGATATTCACATTGAAGACTATGACAACAGAAGACACGTTATGAAGCCTATGGAACTCGAAGACTTAGATCTTTCGTAGTTCTTTTTATTTTTGTTGAGTCATAGGAACCACCGTACTGTTAAGTGGGGTCCAGGAGAACAAGTCAGAATGACTTAAGTGATGCCTAAATCAAAAACCTATGTCTTCGAGTGAAGACAATGAGAGCAAATCTTGTCCAGAGCCGGACAAGTCAGCTTTGCTTGTAGCCCAAGTAAAGTTGCCATGAGAGTTCGAAATCTGACCGTTGAGACACGTGTCAGTTCCTTAGTGACCCAGGGTCATTTCGGACAAATCAGGTCGGGTTGCCAAGTGGCTATAAATAGCCCACCCCCACAACCATAAACAGTTGGCTGCTCAGATTTCAGTGCAGGCTTTTGTCGTTTGAGAGCAACCCACCTCGAAGCCTTTGAGAGAAAATTCCTAGTGAGGAGAAAAGCCCTAACCACCCAGAGCCAGAGTAAATTGGGCATCACTTAAGTCTTCTTGTCTGTGTGATCTGAAGACTTATTACACTTGAGGACTGTGAATCCTCCAGACGGTTAGGCGTCGCGTTCAGAGCATCCAAGAGACATTGTGGATTGCCAGTGAACGAAGTCTGTGAAGGTTTGGGAGTCTACCTTGAAGACTTACCAGAGTGATTGGGCGAGGACTAAGTGACCTTAGCTCAAGGAGATTACGGTGAGGACTTGGTGTCCTGAACTGTGTGTTCAGGACTGGGTGTCCGGGACTGTGTGTCCTAAGGTTTAAATACCTAGCCGCTCCAACCAGACGTACAGTTGTCACAGCAACTGGAACTGGTCCAACATATCATTGTCTTCAACGAGTCACTGGTTTCATCTTCACTTCCTTCTCTTGCTGTTACTCATTGTGAAGTCATTGCGTGCTTGCTTTATCATTTGTCTTCACAACGTGAATGCATGATCTGTTTGGCTTCATAACTTCTTCCTACTTGATCCTTATTACACTGAAGCTGTTTGTCACTGTGCTTTCACTCTATTGAATACATGACCATGGCTGGCCTAGTGTAATCTAACTTCCGCTGCATAGTAATAGGCATAATCTTCACTGTTTGTCTTCATAACTCCCAGTTTTGAAGACTTTCATAAAAATCGCCTATTCACCCCCCCTCTAGTCGATATAACGCACTTTCAATTGGGTATCAGAGCAGGTGCTCCTTGATTCTGTGTGATTCGGTTTAACCACCTGGTTTTAGCTATGTCGAACTGTAGGGATAATCAAGTCTCCGCTGCGTGCCCGTCTTCGATGGAACTGAAATATCCCTACTGGAAGAATAAGATGCGCATGCATCTTGAAGCCATTGATGTCGACCTATGGTATGTCATCGAGAACGGCGTTCCCAAGGTTGGAGAAGGTGTCACTGCTGCTGATGTCAAGAAATTCGTTCAACTGGACTCTACTGCCAAGAACATCATCTGTGGTCATCTGACCAAAGGACAGTATGGCCGTGTGAGTGCTTTGAAGACATCCAGAAACTGGTCTGGGACTGGCTCTCCAAGGTCAATGAAGGCATCTCAACCCAGAGAGATCAACGAATCAGTGTCCTTCGCAATCTCTTCAACCGCTTCAAGCGAAATGACAATGAGAATGTCCAGCACACATTTGATAGACTCACTGACATCACAAATGAGCTTCAAGCCCTCGGCGCCACTGAAATCACCAAACATGAAATCGTCAAAACGCTGCTGAGATCACTTGATAGTTCGTTTGACATCCTGGCCCTGATGATTCAAGAACGTCCTGATTTCAAGACACTCGATCCGTCTGACATACTTGAGAGGCTCAACACACACGAGTTTCAGCTTTCTGAGAAAAGAGATATCTACGGTCCAAACTATGGGCGAACTCGCGCCTTGAAGGCAAAAGCTGTCTCCTCATCTGAAGAAGAATCTGACTGCAGTTCTGATGATCCTGAAGACATTGGAAGAGAACTTGCAATGCTAGTGAAGAAGTTCCAAAAATTCACCAAGAAGAAAGGCTTCAGAAAATCTTCACGATCAAGCTCAAGGAATGATGAAGCTTCTGCTCATGACTACAAGAAGAAAACATGTCACAAGTGCAAGAAAACTGGACACTTCATCTCTGAGTGTCCACAGTGGGACAATGAGAACAGAAGGAAGAAGAAGAGCAAGGAATATGATTCTGACGACAAGAAGAAGAAGAAATACTCAAAGTCTTCTTCCAAGTCTTCATCAAAGTCTTCATCACACAAGAAGAGCTCATCTGGCAAGGCACGTGCGTTTGTTGGCAAGGAGATGGATTCAGAGGAGGAGTCCGCATCTGAGGAGGCAGAGGTGGAGTCTGAGGAGGAGTCTGATTCTGGCATTGCGAGTCTGGCTACAGCATACGTCGCCAAGTCCATCTTCAACACTGAAGACAATGACTGCATCACCGACACCGACGCAAATGACAAGAACGACTCCACTCCTACCTACTGCTTCATGGCACGCGGTGCCAAGGTAAACACACGCACTACTCGCTATGAAACATCTAGTGACGATGACTCTGAATGTGATTCAAAACCTAGCTACAAAACACTTGCTAAAATTGCAACTGAACAACAGAAAGCTATGGAACATATTCAAAAACTGTTAGACAGAAGCGATGATCTGTTGGGTGCTGAAATGACTCGATCTGAATCCTTAATTGAAGACATAAAAAACCTTCACGTTAAGTATCAGGAACTTGAAGATCGTCATGATACTCTCTCAACAACTCATGAAAAGCTTTCCTATGATTATCTTCAAAGGAAGCAAGAACTTGAGAAATTGAGGGTGGCTCATGAAGATCTTCAAAAGGAAAACGAGTCACTTCGCTCCGAACAGATCAGTCCCGCTCAGGAAGGATTTGAACCACCATGTCTTAAATGCATTGAGCGTGATAATGCTAATTCTGTTGCTGAATGTTCCACTTCTACTGCTGTTGCAATATCTTCAACTGTTGACGTGGTAACTAACCCCTCTGCTGAGGATACCACTGCTATTGCTGATGAGAATGCTATGTTGAAGACATTGCTTGAAACAGGGATGTACAAAAGTCTTAAAGGACATCAGACACTATGTGATGTCCTCAAGAAGCAGATCCTGAATCGAAACCCTAGGAAAGAGGGTGTTGGATTTGTGAGGAAAATCAATGCAGATGGCTCTTACTGGAAACCTGAGCAGTACCCCAAAACACATGGGTTGCTGCCAAAGGAACTTTCAGCAGATCCATCCAACTTATCTGGCTTCACTTGTGCTAACCCCATTATCATTGATGAATCCTTTGATGCAAACTATAAACTGTTTAAGAATCAGAATGGTGAAGTGTTTGCCAGGTACATTGGTACTAACTGCAGGAATGGACCGCCTATGAAGAAGATCTGGGTTCCAAAAAGTGTCTGGAAAATCTTCCTGTGAATGTCTTCATGACACCTCACTTGAAGAAGACAAATCTCAGAAAGGCTTCGATGTCCAAATGGCTTCATACAAACAGAGGACTCACCTGATCACACTAACACAAATGTTTTGCAGGGAAACTATACTCAGGCACATGAGTATGAGAGCGGCTCATCGAACCGTGTTCATATGACTAAAAATTATTCTGCTTATTCCTATGAGTATTATTGTCCACCTGCTAGACTGTTTGCTAAGGCTTCAAAGCCAAAATTCTCAAATGCTGCACTTAGACTTATTGCTTCTAAACCACCTTGAAGATGTGAGTGGTTAAGAAAGCTTAACTCTCTTTTGCAGGGAAAGGTCTCCAGCAGAAAAACAAAATCTTCTGATGCTATTGCTGAGGACCTTAAAAATCTTGTAGGGCGCAAGATAAAATGCCCGAATGGCATCATTATGTACATCGTTCCTGAATCGCATGTTATTCTCCCTATTAGTCCTAATCTGGATCTAAGTTTTCATAACCCACGGGTTCGGCAAATGTTTTTGCTTCACAATTCTCTTCGTGAAGCCTATCCCCCTAACTGTACTGTAGGGTACGACACCAGTGACTTCAAAATCTTCAGAATGGATTATTGACAGTGGGTGTACAAATCACATGACTGGCAGAAGAAGCCTTCTTACGGACTCAACATTACGTCCATCCGACAAGAGCCACATCACATTTGCTGACACTGGTAAAAGTAAGGTATTGGGTCTAGGTAGAGTTGCAATCTCAAAGGATCAACACATGGATAAAGTCATGCTTGTTGAATCCCTTGGCTTCAACTTAATGTCTGTCTCAATGCTTTGCGATCTGAATATGATTGTAATGTTTGGAAAATATCGCTGCCTGGTGCTAATGGAATCTGACAAATCTCTAGTGTTTGAAGGGTATCGGAAAGGTGATTTGTACGTGGTAGATTTCTCAGAAGGACCACAACTTGCGGTATGCCTTCTTGCAAAAGCTTCAGAATGCTGGCTTTGGCATCGGAGGCTTGGGCATGCTGGCATGAGGAACCTCCACACCCTTGCGAAGAAGAAGCATGTCATAGGCATCGAGGGCGTCAAGTTCAAGAAAGATCATTTATGCGGTGCCTGTGAAGCAGGGAAGATGACAAGGGCAAAACATCCTTCAAAGACAATCATAACTACTACACAACCCTTCGAACTGCTCCACATGGATCTTTTCGGTCCAACTCACTACTCAACTTTTACTACTACTGCTAGCCTCTATGGCTTCGTCATTGTTGATGATTACTCTAGATATACTTGGGTAGACATAATCCTTTACAAGACTGAAGTGCAGGATGTCTTCAGACGCTTCGCCAATCGAGCTATGAACAATTTTGGCGCCAAGATAAAGCACATTCGAAGTGACAATGGCACTGAATTCAAGAACACTGGCGTTGATACATATCTTGATACCTTGGGCATCACACATGAATTCTCAGCTCCGTACACGCCACAGCAGAATGGCGTCGTCGAACGCAAGAACAGAACACTCATTGAAATGGCCAGAACAATGCTAGATGAATACAAGACTCCAAGAAAATTCTGGACTGAAGCCATTGATACTGCATGCCATACAATCAATCATGTTTATCTTCACAAGCTTCTGAACAAGACATCTTATGAACTCGTAACTGGCAAGAAGCCAAATGTCAGTTACTTCAGAGTATTTGGCGCACAGTGGTGGATCAAGGACCCACATCACACCTCAAAGTTTGCACCAAAAGCACATGAGGGATTTATGCTTGGATATGGAAAGGATTCACACTCCTACAGAGTCTTCAATCTCTTCCATTACAAAGTAGTCAAAACAGTGGATGTGCGGTTTGATGAAACAAATGGTTCACAAAGAGAGCAACTGCCAAATGTGGTAGATGAAGTCCCAGCTAGTGAATCAATCAAGCTTATGGGAACTGGAGAGATTATGCCTTCTGAAGCTCATCCTGAAGAAGAACTCATCATCTCAGCACCTGATCAACATGAAGACAATGCTCAGCATGAAGACATTCCTCCAAACAACAACGCAGATCAGCAAGAGCAAAGTCTTCGCCCTATACATCCTCGTGTTGCAAATGAAGTGCAGATTGACAGAATACTTGACAGCATCAATGCACCTGGTCCACTCACTCGTTCAAGGGCAACTCAGCTAGCAAACTTCTATGGGCATTTCGCATTCGTCTCAATATCAGAACCCAAGAAAGTTGAAGAAGCCTTCATGGAACCTGAATGGATTCAAGCTATGAAAGAAGAGCTTCAACAGTTTGAGCTGAATAATGTATGGGAACTGGTTAAGCGTCCCGATCCACGGAAGCACAACATAATAGGCACCAAATGGATATACCACAACAAGCAAGATGAGCATGGTCAAGTTGTCAGAAACAAAGCTCGTCTCGTTGCTCAAGGATATACTCAAGTAGAGGGCATTGACTTCGATGAAACTTTTGCTCCTGTGGCTAGGCTTGAAGCCATACGCATACTGCTGGCCTATGCAAATCATCATAACATACTTCTATATCAAATGGATGTGAAAAGTGCCTTTCTCAATGGCAAGATTGAAGAAGAAGTGTATGTTGCACAACCACCTGGTTTTGAAAATCCAAAACATCCTGATATGGTATACAAGCTCAACAAGGCACTGTATGGCCTCAAACAAGCCCCTAGGGCCTGGTATGATACACTCAAGTACTTTCTGAAGAGCAAAGGCTTCATACCTGGTTCCCTGGATCCCACTCTTTTCACGAAGACATACGATGGTGAACTGTTTGTGTGCCAAATATATGTGGATGACATTATCTTCGGCTGCACCAATCGGAAGTACAGTGAAGAGTTTGGATATATGATGCAAGAGCAATATCAGATGTCCATGATGGGGGAGCTGAAGTTCTTTCTTGGTCTTCAAATCCGACAACAGCGTAATGGCATCTTCATATCTCAAGAGAAGTATCTCAAAGATTGCCTGAAGAGGTTCGGTATGCAAGACTGCAAAGGCTTCACAACACCAATGCCAGCCAAACATCATCTAGGTCCTGACGACAATGGTAAAGAGTTCGATCAAAAGGTATACCGCTCCATGATTGGGTCTTTGCTTTATTTATGTGCATCTAGGCCGGATATTATGCTTAGTGTTTGCATGTGTGCTCGATTTCAAGCGGCACCAAAGGAGTCGCATCACTTAGCTGTGAAGCGAATTCTTCGATATTTGGCTCACACCCCAACTCTAGGATTATGGTATCCAAAGGGCTCAGAGTTTGATTTGGTTGGATTTTCGGATGCTGATTATGCTGGTGACAAAGTTGATCGCAAGTCTACATCAGGCACATGTCACTTTCTGGGATGATCACTTGTATGTTGGTCTTCAAAGAAGCAGAACTGTGTATCTCTCTCCACTGCTGAATCTGAATACATTGCTGCTGGATCTTACTGCGCTCAGCTTCTGTGGATGAAGCAAACACTCAAGGATTATGGCATTCATCTGAAGCAAGTGCTACTTTACTGCGACAACGAAAGCGCCATCAAGATTGCCAACAACCCAGTTCAGCACTCGAAGACAAAGCACATTGAAATTCGCCATCACTTTCTCAGAGATCATGTTGTGAAGGAAGACATTGATATCATACATGTCAACA
This sequence comes from Triticum urartu, assembly GCF_003073215.2. NCBI lineage: Eukaryota > Viridiplantae > Streptophyta > Magnoliopsida > Poales > Poaceae > Triticum > Triticum urartu. The sequence continues at coordinate 336,719,876 of NC_053025.1, read as the reverse complement.
CTGAAGAGCAATTGGCAGATATCTTCACCAAGCCCTTGGATGAGAAGAGGTTTTGCAAGTTACGGTGTGAGCTAAATATCTTGGAATCCTCAAATGTCCTGTGATCAGGCACACATCCTAACACTTATGCATATTGATGACTTAGATGTGCAACGCACAAAGTAAAGTATATCTTCAATCAATGAAGACATACATTCTAAGTGTGAATACATTAATATGGAATTTGACTTCGGAGCGCCACATAATTGTGCGCTGTGTCTGGGTCTAATACTTCCTATACGGTGGGTAACGCCACCACCAAACGTTCCATTTTGAAGTGTTTAACTCATGGCGTTACCTTGCAATATCTTCACATTGGTTTGGCTTCGAACTTAACATGTCTTCATGATTATCTTCACTACGATGATTATATATATATATATGCTCTAAGTGTTCTGTCCTCTACAGCATTCACTTATAGCTATGTCTTCTTGGTTGAATCTTTTGAACTAAGTGAATGTGATCGGACCCTAACCTCTCTATGCTTTCTATCTCAAACTCTATCTCTCCAAGTCATATGCATTCTGTTGAAACTGTCGAATGTCTTCACTGTGTCCTTGTCAGCTGAAGACATAGAGACAACCATAAAAGTCCGTTTTTAATGCTCCTTCCTCCACATAAGATCCGGAGAAGCAGGAATGACCGCCCGACAATTTAGGCGTGCGTGGGACGTGGAACAAACCCCAAACTTCCGCTAACTGGCCACGCGTGCCTCAAATGCGAACCGCCAGGGGCACCTGCGTAATAGCACAGTGCCGCCTCTGAGTCTATAAATTCACACTTACCGTAGTCATTATCTCCTTTCTTCCATCCTCGCACGAACCCTAGCGCCACCGCTAGCACTCGACGACGCCGGAGACGAAGCGCTTCGCTGCCGCAACCTCTCCAACGCCGTCCTCACGCCGACCGTGGACATCGTCCTCTCCGCCGTTGCCGTAGGTGTTTTCCGTCACCAAGTTAGGGCACAGAGGACTGAACTGCTCGGCATCAACTTCCTTCCGTCTAGCAGTTCTAGTGTGGTAAATAAAACTTCTTTTTACAGCCTCTTTTCATCTCTTGGTTCTGTCACTTTCAACCATAAGAAGTTTCTCTTCACACCAGTTAGATCTCTCGCTGCATCTCATAACATGCCTAATATATTCACTTGTGCTTCATAAAGTAGTTAGATTCCTCACTTGTACTGATCTATGGGTTCGTACAAATCTGGAACCAACTTGTTATCTATAAATGAATGTCTTCGCACAATGAGGTCAATGTCTTCTAAACTGATTAATCTTCAAAACCTTCTGAGAATGCATATGACCTCTTTCCCTTCCCTCGCACCTTAATGCTGTCACAGGTACATGTCCGTCGGAGAATCCTTCGGTTCTCATAGTCTGCATTCATTTGCAGGATTCCTACAGCATCACATAAACTCTCCTGAAGCCAGTTCCTGTTTGTCCAGAAAAAGAAAGCCTTTGAAGCCTTTGAAAGTTTTGAAGCCTTTCAAGTTAAAGTTTATGGCTTCAGTTGCAGCAGCAAGAAAGGGGGGCAGACAGAGACGTGAGGGAACTTCCAAGGATCTGCCTGAAGACTTGGCAGAAATGTACAAAACAGATCCAGAAGAGAGCTATGGGCAGCGCAAAACCCGAATCCAATGGATTCGACGCTATTGGGCAGAACAGTGGTTCAAATACCGCTTCGTCACCCAGGAGTATGCTGAAAAGAATGCAATCAAGAGTCCATGGGGGGATATCTTATACAAGAACCTTGTACCCAGAACCAGAGATGAAGCCATTGCTCAAGGCTTCTACCCATGCATGGTCTGAGGACCACAGCCTGATGATGCACATCCGTCGTCACTTCTCTAGTGTCGTGACGACAATATCTTCAAACGCAACTTTCAGTTTGCTCAACAGTCTGCGAAGCTAAACAAGAAGAAATTTGGGCTTGACTTCAATCCTGGTCCCTCCTCACCAAGGGCAGATGGCACACGCGACGTGGAATCCAATATCAACGGTCCGTTTGCCAATCTTGAGGGCCTGATCACCCACATCTTAGTCCAAGGGACTGCTGTGAATGACCCTCCAGCTGATTCTGAGTCTGATGAAGCTCCTGCTGTGCCGAAGCCAAAGCAGACAAAGAAACCAAAAGCTTCGAAGCCAGCCCCTGCCTCAAAAATCTCAAGGGCGAAGCCATTGAAAACTGCACCTCCTGAAGTCAGTGTGCAGTCTGAAGATGTATCCCGCATCTCCAAGCCCCTGAAGGATAAGGAGCCCCAGCAACACACAGGCAAAGAGGTCACTGCTGCTGCCATTCTGCGCAGTGAAGCCATTGATCTATCAAGCGATGAAGATCTGGGCGATGACGCACTAGAACAGCTCATCAAAAGCAAGGAGGAAGCGGAAATCTTCAACAATCTACCTCTCTTTGATGTCGCCATCATCCACAGCTTCATCGATGAATGGTTTGACACACCAGATATAAGCTTCAATGATCTGCAGCTGCCTGTTGGACTCAGCGTCGCCTTCCAAGGGGCAATTGCTTCAGAACTGGCCATTGCTCAGTGCATTGTTGAGCTGAAGCAGAAAATTGATCACGAAAAAGCTCAGTTCAAGAAGCACATGGCCAGTCTCAGCGTGCAGGAAGTGAGAAGCTTCAAAATCATGATGCATGATCTCAAAGAAAACTTTCTGAAGAAGCGTGCTGAAGCTCAAGGCTCGCGTGGAAGGATGAAGTCATTGGCTGACAAATGTGTTCAAGCCTACAACGAGGCTGAAAAGCGCAAGGCACTTGGGCGTCCAGGCATCGACCCCAAGATGGCCGCAAAGAAGAAGAAGCAGCCTGCTGTGAGTGAACCAGAGGCATCAAGACAAGCAGCCACTTCCATTGTCTTCCCGACCGCCACGACTGGCTCGAAGCCAAAGAGCCGGTCAACAGCTTCAGAGCTAAAGAAGACAAGAGCTGCAGAAGCTGAAGCCAGAAAAAGGAAGAGCTCTGAAGCCTCTCCTTCTGCCCCCAGTAAAAAGAAGCGCAAGACTAAGAAATCTAGGGCTGCTCCCACAGAGCCCTTGATGGTTGAACCCCTTTCTGTCATTCACCCCAATGCAGAAAGAAGACTAACAGTTCATGAGCCTGCTCCCACAGAGGCACCTGATGCTGAAGATATTCCAGCAGCCGACCCACTAGCTGCTGAAGACATTGGTCATCAGGACAATGTGCAAGGTGATGCAGCCCTTCCTCAGCTTGAAACAAGCGAACCCATCAGCATTGGTCGTCATCTGACGCCAATGACACAAGATGAGTCATGGGCGGATCGCCCTCAGGAGGAAGAAGACATTTAGGCCCAGCCCACTCCGACACCACAAGCATCGTCTGCGTTCCGTAGGCTTCGCAAAGGTCCACGGCCTCAAGTCCAGTCTGCAGAAATTCCGGCTGCATCAGCCGAAGACAATGAAGAAGCACCTCCAGAACTCACTCCCTCGCTCCATCAAGATGCAGTTCCCCGAGAGAACGTGCCTGAAGATGTCCCTCAAACTACTAACACTGAAGCCAATGTGGAGCCCGCCCCACCAAATGCTTCAGCGGACAGCAAAGCCACTGAGCCAGACACTTCAGTTCCTGAGTCTGCTGCAGGTCCACAATTTGACTATCACATAGAGCACAGGCCTCATGTCCAGAAGCCAGTCCCAAGGCTTCCAAGGTTCCCAGGTCCTGCATCAGCACCTGGCTCCTTTGATGTAAACAGCTTCAAGGCAGACAACACATTTTTCGATAGCTCCAAGAACCCCTATTCAAGGGAAAGGATTGTATCAGAGAGGTTCTGGAGCTATTCACAGCGCAGCTATTATTCTTGCATCTTATACAACCAAGGTCGCATCTTCCCACACAAGCGCCTTGAGGTTGAAGCTATTGCTGGTCTGCCATGTCTTGAGGAAGCTTTGGACTGCTTCAGGCAAGTGGGTCTGCTACCGTTCGTGACTGATGAAGAGCACTGGAACGAAGAGCTTCTGCTTCAGTTTTATGCCACTCTCCACATCAAAGGCTACAACAGAGATCCTAAGACTTGGATCCTGGAGTGGTTGACCGGAAATGTCCATCATGAAGCCAATGCATTCAATATCATTGAGCTCACTGGCCTACCCACTCCAGGCGAATTCTTCGAGGAAGGGTGTCAACTTCATTCTGAAGCTATTGAGAGCATATTTTAGAGACCTAAACCCAATATGAGTCAGATGCTCTCAATGATGAAGCCATTGCCTCAAGATGCACCCTATCCAACTGAGTTCTTCGTTGAAGACCTAGAGTACCTGCCCAGGACCATATATCATATTATCCGGCGGACTCTCTGGCCCATTAAGGGACACTCTCCACATGCCAAGATTGAGGGTGCAATGAAGACTCTCATATTCTATATCATGCATGGCAAATGCTTCAATGCACAGGATCTTTTCATATGACAACTTGCTGTGTCAGGCTCGGACTTATTTAGTCTAAAAATCTATGCCCCTTGGGTGATGAGGCTGATCAAACTGCACTCTACAATTTCGTATCAGCCCTCAGCCCGAAACCATCGCATCTTCCTGCCAGATGTGGATATCTCTGCTGAAGCAATATACCCTGAGCCTGCCAAGCAACCAATAAGTCTTCAGAATGCCGAACACCAGAGCTTCACGCAGAATGTTGAAGGTGTTGAAGCCATGTCCAGGGTCTATCCTATGGCTGGCACTACACGTGCACCATCATCAACTGAAGCCACAGATAGCACAAACGCTCCAAGACCCAAGAAGCGTGCTCGTGTCCTCACTAACCGAGAGCTTCTTGTGGCCCTTCACCAAAAGCAAGATAGGCATCACGACTGGCTGAAACGTCAGATGAAGAGCCTCTTGGTGGATGTCAATCGTCTTCGAAACCTGGCCACCAAGAATGCCTTCGTTACGCATGAGACTTGCCGTCGTACGTGGAAAGGGCTCTCAATGATCTGCACTGAAGCTGAACTTGAAGAGGATGGCTTCACAGAGCGCTTCAAATTTGACACCACACCTCCTAGGAGGGCTGTGATGCGCAACACACCGTCACTTGAAGACTCTGAGTATTCCTCATCTGCTGCCATCGTCACTGCGAGGATCATTGATGATGATGATGATGCTACTTCACCACCACCCGCTTCAGCACCTCAAAGCTCAGCACCGCCAAACAACTCCACCGACCCTGCTGCGCCTGGGAACGCGTAGAAAACTCTATGTCTTCGAAACTTTTTGGTTATTCCTGACAAAAGGGGGAGAAGCATATGATGTTTATAGTCTTCAAGCGGGTCAATATGGGCGGGTGCCTTGTTTTGTTATACTTGCTTCGTGTTTGCAACTCTTGTTTTGCTTCATTTGGTTCTTTTGAGTTGTAAACACTAAAACTCGATGGTCGTCTGCTACTTGTTTTACCACTCCTTTTGTGAAGATAAATTCCGCATGTGTGACGATAAATTCCGCACTCATCTCATTCTGCAGACGTCCATTTTCCATTATGCATGTTATTATCTTCATATACTTTCACATGCATAGTAGATTGTCATCATAAGCTGAAGCTGATCTCCACAAGTACAACCTGCCATGTGCATTTGCATTCTAAAAGCAAATTAACTTATATGCACATCTTCAGGGGGAGCACTTGCAACTTATGATGACAATTCCTTTACAGACTTCACACTTTATATTCCCCGTTGAAAACTTCAACTAGTTTGTCATCAATCACCAAAAAGGGGGAGATTGTAAGTGCATCCAGTGCCACCCCTAGTTGGTTTTGGAGTATTGACGACAAACCTAGTTGAGGGACTAATGTGTTTGTGAGAATTGCAGGAAAACACAGGTAGAAGTCGCTCATTGATTCGGTTTACTACCAGAGATGACCCCTAAAAATGAATGAAGACATTGAAGTCAAAGGTGGTATATGAAGATATTCACATTGAAGACTATGACAACAGAAGACACGTTATGAAGCCTATGGAACTCGAAGACTTAGATCTTTCGTAGTTCTTTTTATTTTTGTTGAGTCATAGGAACCACCGTACTGTTAAGTGGGGTCCAGGAGAACAAGTCAGAATGACTTAAGTGATGCCTAAATCAAAAACCTATGTCTTCGAGTGAAGACAATGAGAGCAAATCTTGTCCAGAGCCGGACAAGTCAGCTTTGCTTGTAGCCCAAGTAAAGTTGCCATGAGAGTTCGAAATCTGACCGTTGAGACATGTGTCAGTTCCTTAGTGACCCAGGGTCATTTCGGACAAATCAGGTCGGGTTGCCAAGTGGCTATAAATAGCCCACCCCCACAACCATAAACAATTGGCTGCTCAGATTTCAGTGCACGGCTTTTGTCGTTTGAGAGCAAGCCACCTCGAAGCCTTTGAGAGAAAATTCCTAGTGAGGAGAAAAGCCCTAACCACCCAGAGCCAGAGTAAATTGGGCATCACTTAAGTCTTCTTGTCTGTGTGATCTGAAGACTTATTACACTTGAGGACTATGAATCCTCTAGACGGTTAGGCGTCGCGTTCAGAGCATCCAAGAGACATTGTGGATTGCCAGTGAACGAAGTCTGTGAAGGTTTGGGAGTCTACCTTGAAGACTTACGAGAGTGATTGGGCGAGGACTAAGTGACCTTAGCTCAAGGAGATTACGGTGAGGACTTGGTGTCCTGAACTGTGTGTTCAGGACTGGGTGTCCGGGACTGTGTGTCCTAAGGTTTAAATACCTAGCCGCTCCAACCAGACGTACAGTTGTCACAGCAACTGGAACTGGTCCAACATATCATTGTCTTCAACGAGTCACTGGTTTCATCTTCACTTCCTTCTCTTGCTGTTACTCATTGTGAAGTCATTGCGTGCTTGCTTTATCATTTGTCTTCACAACGTGAATTCATGATCGGTTTGGCTTCATAACTTCTTCCTACTTGATCCTTATTACAGTGAAGCTGTTTGTCACTGTGCTTTCACTCTATTGAATACATGACCATGGCTGGCCTAGTGTAATCTAACTTCCGCTGCATAGTAATAGGCATAATCTTCACTGTTTGTCTTCATAACTCCCAAGTTTTGAAGACTTTCATAAAAATCGCCTATTCACCCCCCCTCTAGTCGATATAACGCACTTTCAGCCCCTCTCCTCTTCTGCTCTCTTCCCCGCTGCTCCCCGAGCACCACCATCGCCACCGACGCCATTCGACGCGCCCACCGTAGTCCCCTCGCCCCTCCGTCATGCCCAAAAGCTCCACCACCTCGTCCGCTACCTCTCCATCATGCCACGCGTCGCCGGACGCCCTGTGGAGCCGCCTCCGCCGTCATCTTCAACCTCGGCCGCCGTGGATCTCCATCGCCCGTCCGTCGCCTGCAGAGCCTTCTCCAAGCTACCGTTGCCTCTGCTCGACTCGCTGTGAGCCCCGCCATCGAACCCCCCTCTCCCCTAGCTCGAATTCTTCCTCCAACACCGTCGCCGTCGCGGCCGAGAGCCCAGCTCCGCCGTTCATGTCGCCGCTGTGGCCACTGTCACCTAGGGCCGTGACCGAGCACATCACTATGCTCAGTGCAATGCCAGGAGGCCGTCGAGGCACTCCGCAGCCCCTCTCGAGCTCCGTAGCGCCGAACCCGCCGTTCCCGTAGCTCAGGCCGCCGCGGATGACCTCGCCGCGGTCGTCTCCGGCCACCCCACGGCCTCCCGCGTGTTCCACTGGATGTGCGGGAGCCTGGGCATCACGTAGGTAGTCTCCGCCGCGCTTTTGGCCGCCGGAGCGACGATCCCGAGCCCCCCGCCACGTTCGGCCTCACCGGCGGCTAAACACCGGTGGGGTTTGACCCTTTGACCACACCGGCCGTCAGGTGGGCCCCATGGGTCAGGTGATTAGCTTAAGGCTAATCACCCTCTAACTAAACCTCTAAGCAACTGACCAGTGGGCCCCAGCGCCACTAACCCTGTAATTAGAATGAGTTAATCCCCCTGTTAACTAACAGTGACACTGACGTGTGGACCCCACACGTCAGGTTTGACTTGGTCAGCCACGGTTGACTCACTGACATCATGCCTCTGTAATGCTGACGCAGTTATTTCTTTTCTGGTATTAAATTAAATCAGGAAATTCCAGAAAATGCTATAAACTTCAAAAATTCATAGAATTTCAACTGTAGCTCAGATTGAAATAATTTATATATGAAAAATTATCAGAAAAATTCAATCTATCCATCTGTACCTGTTTCATGCATGTCTAACCAATTTATACTTGCTGTGTAGGTGAAAACATATAAATGGCATTTATAAAGAATTAATTTAGAGTTGCATTTGAACCTTTGGTTCAAATGGACCTCTTCCAAATAGAATGCTAAATGCATTAGCTCAAAGCACATCACATACTCATGCCATGATCATGCATCATATTGTTGCATATGCTTGTGTTTGATTATCGACACCATTCCTTCTCGATAGGTCCTGCTCCGAAGACCGATCCAGAGTACCTGTCTGAAGAGCAGTGCCCCCCTGTTGATCTACCAGGCAAGCAAACCCCCTTGTTCATTCCGATACAATCCTACTCTCTCGCTCCTGCTCTCATTTATTGCATTAGGACAACAACGATTCAACTGCTACTTTATGTTGCGGTAGTTGAACCCATTCCTCTGCATGATCTGTCATTGCCACAGTAAATAGTTAAAACCCACTAGCATGTGTAGGAGTCGATTGAGCCATGTTGTGTTCTTGCCATGCCATGCCTGCTATTGCTTAGAGTTGTGTTAGGTCTGATTCATCGGGAATGAATTGGAGTGGTACAATATGTTCTGGTGCTGAGAGTTAAGCGTGTGAACACGATTTGGTAAAGGTAGCGGTGAGAGGCCATGTAGGAGTACATAGTGGGTTGTCTCACTGGAACCGTCCATAAGCACTAAGTTCCATGTATGTTGTCCAATGACTAGCTACTACCACACATTGGAATGCTTAAGTGCCCCTCTCGACTTATTAGCCAACTTGATCTCTGTCTAGGAGTCGCAAATAGTTTCTGGTGTTTGTAGGTAGTGTTAGTAGTATACCAAGTGGCACCCGACCAGGTGGGCTTGGGATAGACTAGGCACAAGTGGCACGGTGTACCAAGCGTAGATCCATCCAGCGAGGTGGGCTTGGGAACCCTGCACATATCGTTTGGGGTCATGAGCGACACCCCGGCCGGATCTCCTTGCGGATGGAACCCAAATAGGCGATAAACCTGGACTAGAGTCTTGTGTGGTTAGTCAGGTCGTGGCCGACACCCTCGCCAAGCTTCCGCTTGAAGGTTGTCGAGATACATGACGTGTACATGGTGATAAGTGGTGAGAGCGTGTGTGAAGAAGTACACCCCTGTAGGGTTATCATGATCTATTCGAATAGCCGTGTATTGCTATGTGTGGGGTCTGACAATCTAGTTGTTTATCCTTGGTAGCATCTCATATGGGGGAATGTAGTCTAGTGCTTCCTTGAGCCATAGTAGTCTGCTACAGCCCGGTTCACCGGAGTCCCGCTAGCCCAGCACTACTTCTCAAGACACTTGACTAGCCGGCATGTGTCTCACTTTGTTCCTGTGTCTGTCCCTTCGGGGAAATGTCACACGGTGACATCCGGAGTCCTGCCTAGCCTGCTACAGCCCGGGTTCCCTGGAGTCCTGTTAGCCCAGTGCTACAGCCCGGATTCACACGCTGCTGACCGACATGCTCGATGTGAATCATGTATTCCCATCCCCATAGGTTAGTGCCGCTTTGGGTTCACGACTAGCCATGTCGGCCCGGGTTCTCTGTCATATGGATGCTAGCGACATAATCATATACGTGAGCCGAAAGGCGCAAACGGTCCCGGGCTAGGGTAAGGCGACACCCATGGGAATACCGTGCGTGAGGCCGCAAAGTGATATGAGGTGTTACCGGCTAGATCGATGTGACTTTGGATCGGGGTCCCGACACTTGTGCTGCCGACGGAGATGCCTATGTCCCACGAGGGGTGGCTTCGCGCGAAGCTCACTGACTCCCGGGCGGCGCAGGTGTTGGAGAGGATGACCGCCAACCTAAGGCCTGGTGATTCAAGGGCGGCGAAGTTGACGGGGGCCATGATCGTCAAAGAATTCATGAAGCAGCGCGTAGCTCCCCTCCAGTTGTGCCCGCGCCACTTGTGGAAACTTGGAGACGAAGGGGACGACCTCCGCCTGTGCCCAGAGGCCCTTTCCGATGAGGAACTATGCTCGGACCTCCGCTCCTTGGTTGGGGACGACCAAGGGTACCCGCTAGACTCCTTCGTTCCCTTGTACCGCCATCCAGATGGGGCGAAGGTTGTCGCTGCTTTGCCTGTCTGCGATGGGCGTGGGCTCGTGCCGCCTGCGCCCTCGAACGTCCCGATGATGACGACTCCAGTGGACATGTCTTCCGACGAGTCTCACAAGGAGGAAGAGGAGGAAGAAGAGGAGGAGGAGGAGCGTGACTCGGAGGCGACCCGCGAAGGGGCGGGCGAGACTTCCCCTTTGCACAAGATCGACATCCTCCGCACCCTGCCTGATGACGATGACGAGGCTGATGTCCTCCTGGAAAGTGGGGAGCTGCGCATGGCAGGGGGCTCCACGGGGTCCAAGGTTAGTCCTCGGAGGAGGTCACCGACCGAGGTTCTGACAAGGGGAAGGTCGGCGCTGATCTCCCAAAATGACGCCCATGTTCTAACACTGCCTGGAGCTACTTTCAGCCTATCTGCTGCCCCCTCTTCAGCGCCTGGAGGCCGCGCGCCCGCGCCTCAGGCTGCGAGGCTCTTAGGCTTCAAGCTTAGGAAGTGGAGAGACTATGCCACGGTGGACCAGTAAGTATTCTCGTCCTGCCTTGTTCTTGCTTCTGCTGCTGATTCTTGACACTTCTCCGTTGCGCAAGTAGGCCGACGCCTGCGGCGAAGAAGAGGGAGGAAGCGGTGGTACTGCTCGGGACAAAATTGCCTGCAGCGGCCGCACCCTCCTCCACGGGGAAGGGCATTGAGAGCGTTCGCGCTTCCCCAGCTCGATTGTCCTCGCTAGACTTGGGGGAGCGTCCTCTGGAGGAGGCAGCACCCGTAGCTCCGCTAGCTTCGGAGGTGCCGACGTCCGGCTTGGTTGCTGGGGTCCCCCAAGTTCAGGAGCTCCTAGTCTATCAGGCCATGGTGACGACGTTGTCTCGTCCTCCTTCCGCCGCACTGCTGACCTTGGATCCTTCCGCCTCCCCTGACATCCTGGAGCGCGCTCTCTCTGCGCTGACCTTGCTGTGAGAGGATCTTCAAGGCACCGACCGTTGCCTGGCGGCCGGGCGCCTGGAGCTGATTTTTGGCTGGCTTCACTCTGATGCGTCCGTCCGGGCGGCATTGAGCCAAGCTGCGGCGGCCTCCAAGAAGGACAAGCAGGCTGCTGCCCAAGCCATGGCTGCTCGTGAGGTGGTGTTGAAGGATGCCAGGGCCGCCCAGGATCGCTTTCGGTCGCTGGAGGCTGAGCTGGAGACAGTGCGCAATGAGCGCGTGATCGAAGCTCGAGACCGTAAGGCGGAGGAGGAGAAGATGAAGGCCCGGGAGGATGCCGTCAGGGGTCACGATGCTGAGCTGGAGCAGCTGGAGAAGGTGCATGCCGCGGAGCATAGCCGACTGGAGAAGTTGGAGCAGAAAATGAAGGCGGAGAAGGCCGAGCTGGAAGTCAAGGCGAAGGTCCTGGCTGAGTACCGCATGGCCTTCAAGTCCCTTGAGGAGAGGTCACACGTGGCGCTGCGAGCACTCTACGAGAAGGGCTTGGAGGAGCCGCCGGCGACAGCCGATGAGGGCCCCACCCAGCTGCTTCCTCATCTGGTTGGGGCGCTTGAGGATGTCGTGGACGGGATCGGCCCCTTGGTGGAGGAGGAAGCCCGCATGCTTTCCTCAGCCACGCTGACGCGCGTCTTCAGCCATCTCCATCTTCATGATCCTGACGCCAACCTTGACGACCTGCTGGAGCCTGTGGATGAAGAGCGCTACCCAGCTGCTGCCGAAGCCGTGAAGGGCTAGGTGGAGGCTTTGCTGAAGAAGTTCCACGCCTTCGTCCCTGCGCCCCCAACTGGTGATGCTGCTGAACCTGCAACTTGAACCATGCCTCTTGCAAGGGACGGCGGTGTCCAGGGATGATGAGATGACTTACTAGCGGTTCCTTTTCCTGCTTTGCTTCTGCAACATGAACCATGGCTCATGGAGGCGTTTAAACTTGTGTTTAGTATTCGAGAATAGTACGTCTTGTAATATTTCTTTGAAATTCTACGATTTCCTTTTCGTTTCCTTTGGTGTTCTGTGTCAGCAGGGCCTAACACCGCGCATACCTCAGCCGCCATTGGGCCGTCCAGATCACCAGGACGGACCAAGGAGTGAGGGGCTACGTGGCCAGTTAGGCTCCTGAGTCGCGATGCTCAGGAGTCCCCCTTGATGCGCAAATAGCTTATAGAAAGGAGATGCGAGAGTGGGCCTAGTGTTCTACGTCGGCAAGGCCTGACCCCGCGCATACCTATGCCGCCATTGGGTCGTCTGGATCATCAGGACAGGCCAAGGAGTGAGGGGCTACGTGGCCAGTTAGGCTCCTGAGTCGCGATGCTCAGGAGTCCCCCTTGACGTCCAAATGACCTTCATACCTTGGCTCTGCTTGGGAGGGCGCGCGACGACCAAGTCTGAGGGACCGATCAGGGTGGCGTACGCTCGGGCATGACCCGAGCGCAGCCTCCCCCCCCCCATGCCCAGCCCTCTCGCGCGACTCTCCCGAGGGGAGGTGTTGCGATGAGGCCAGACACTGAGCTCATAGGCTCCCTGAGGTTGATACGGCCATGAGGCCGCCCTCAGTTGTTTATCACCAGCGCGGAGCATAGCGCTTCCGCACTTGCACGGGCATAGTTGTCCTCGCCAGTGTCGACTGCCAGCATGGAGCATGGTGTTTCCACTAGTGTGTGGGTGAGCGCTCCCTTTGAATGGAGCCCCCGGGGCGTGTACAGCCCCGCCCTAACACGTGGCTTGCACGGAAGGGCTGGACGAGGTGTGTCTGGGCACTCGTGAGCCAGTGCGGGACTCATGAGGCCCTACCTCAAGGCGGGTTGCGCCTGGTCTTGGCACTTGATGACTATGGTGGTCCTGCGAGATGGTTAGGCAACCTACACTAAGTGAATCTCCTAAGGCTATCGCATGAGGAGGCCAAGCACCAATGACCACATGAGGTGACATGAACGGGGCCGGCCCGCCAGACAGAGCTCAGCCGTTGGGTTTATCGATGCTGCAGGGACGGACCCGAGCACATGCGCCGTGCGTAGTCTTCTCATGCGAAGGATCCTAAAGAAAATCGATCGGCGCGCGGCTCCCGTGGTGGGTGGAAATCACGCAGGTGATAACTATAAATAACTCATGCATGGGAACCGGCTAGCTTAGATAGATGCGAGAACGATACATGCCACTGGGACGGACCCGAGCGGCCTGGGGATGATGCAGCCCGAGGCCGCCCACGGTGAGTTAAGCTAAATAATGCGGAAGGATACTCGCCGCAGGGACATGCCCACGCGACCTGGGAATAATACCGCCCGAGGGGCGCCCCTAACTGAATGAACTTGGAAAATGTCACCTGGTTTTGTTGTCGAAGGAGCATTGGGGTAGCTGAAGGCGCGCGCTGAAGAAGTCGCTCCTCACGAGCCACCAAGACCCTGAGCCTTGGGAGGCTCTGGGGGCTCAGGTGGCTGCCTGAGGACCTTCTCCATCTCCGTCAGGACCGCGTGACGTCTAGCCTCCTGGGTTGCCAGGATGCTCCATAGGTTGCAATGGAAGGCGGCTGCCACGCTCGGCAGGCCAAACGGCATGCAAACGTAGCTGTGAGGTGGACCCTCGCACCGGCCAGCGTGCGAAGGCAGAAGCGCTCCTGATATGTGGCCATGTTGAGCCCTAGTATGTCGATGTAGACGCGCAGCTCGCCACCCTCGCCTGGATGGGGAGCTGCACCAGGTGGTCGGCGGTCGCCGCGTATTGCCCTTGCTTCCTGAAGCTCCTGGGTGGCCTTGACGATGAACTCTTGAGCGTCGGGCACTCCCCGCCGGGTGCTCTCCTGAGGGAAACGTGACATGAAGCACGTCTACACGTGGTGCCCGAGCGCCTCCCTCGTGATGTCGGCTAGGTTTGAGTACCTCTGGAAGAGAGCCCCCGAGCCCTCCTATGTGAGGGAGGGAGATGCCCAAGGTGCGGGCGCCGATCCTGATGTGGCACCGCTAGAGGCACCACTCCCCTGAGGCCCTGTGCGGAGTAGCTGCTTCTTCTTCTTGGAGGTGGCTTCAGGAGGGTACTGTGTACCCTCGTTGTTAGGGTCTTCGATTGCTGCGGCTTGGAAGGCGCGCTCGAGGGAGCACACCGCATCTCTTTCTTCACAGGGGACTGTGATGATCCCGCCGCTTCCTATCATCTTGAGGACGTTGTAGCCATGGTGGGTCACTACCATGAATTTGGCTAAAGCTGGGTACTCGAGGATGGCATTATACTACAGACGGTGTGGACGACGTCGAAGTCAACGAGCTCGGTGTGGTAGTTGTCGCGCTGTACGAAGGTGGCAGGGAGACGAACTTGCCCTATCGGGGTGATGGAGCCGTCGGTCACTCCTGAGAAGGGCTTACTAGGCTACAGCTGAGCATAGGGTACTTGAAGGCTATCGAACGTCTCGATGGACAGGACACTGAGCCCTACGCCGCCGTCGATGAGGGTCTTGGTGACTTGGACATTGCTGATGACGGGTGAGCAGAGCATCGGGAGGACGCCGGCGGTCGCCGCGTATTTGAGCTGGTCCGCCGAGCTAAATGTGATGGCGTACTTGGACCTCGAGCCTGGGGAGGGCTGCAGTCACCTCGCGAGAGAACTGCTCGAAGATGCGCTGGGAAGCCGGGGCCTGAGCACCACCCAAGATGCAAGCGATGGCGTGTGGCTCTTGGATGCCCCCAGCCCCCTCGTCCTGATGGTGGTCGGCATTCCTTGTTGGTGATGGCGGCTGCGGAGGGAGGCCAGGATTGCCCTGAGGACAGTCTTTGCGAGGCTGGTCGCGCCAGGCGCCCTCATGAGGCTGCTCCTTCCAGTGGTCCTCATGAGGCCGGTCACGCCACTCCTGGCGAGGGCCGCGGTCTTCCCAGCGTCCTCCACCTCGTCTTCCTACTCAGCCATACACTACTAGGAAAAGGGCTAAAGATGGAATTGACACTAATGGCGCACCAGAGAAGTGGTGCACCACTACTATATACTAATGGCGCACCTTGTGGGGATGCGCCATTAGTGTGGAAGACACTAATGGCGCACCAGGCACACGGTGCGCCACTAGTAACAAAATGTTTTTTTTTTCATTTTTTCAAACATACTAATGGCGCATCCGGGCAGAGTGTCCCATTAGTAGTTAGAACTACTAATGGCGCACCAGCCGTAGAGTGCGCCATTACTGTATTTTTTTTACTTTTTTGCAAAACTACTAATGGCGCACCGTTGCATAGTGCGCCATTACTAGTTTAAACTAGTAATGGCGCATTGTGCCACGGTTCGCCATTAGTATAATTTTTTTTTACTTTTTTGCAAAACTACTAATGGCACATGTCTGTGTGGTGCGCCATTAGTATGTTGGGTTACTAATGGCGCATGTCTCTGTGGTGCGCCATTAGTAACCTGGAACCAGCTAAATATTTTTGGACAGCCACACCTACACACTCACTTTCCCCACTTCATTCCCCCCACCTCCTTCTCTAAGCTTGTCGGCTGCCTCCTCCTCCTCACCTCATTTGCACCATAGATTCATCAAAATTAAGTGTTGAAATTACCTTTTTTTGATAGGTAAGTAAGGGGAAAGCTATCTTCATGTTGTAGATCTACTTTTTTTCTCCCTAGCTCGCTCCAACAACGTGCACATGCACTTTTTGTGGCCTAGCTAGATCTATGTATGTTTGTGGTGTTGCATATATGTTTGTGTTTGCAGGTACCGGTATTTGAAATGCGATAGTTGCCAATATTTTGCCGGAATGTTGATTCATTTCCGTTTCGGCGAGAATTTTGGCACTATGCATTCTTTTTGGTCCTATTTTTAGGGAAAGTCATGCCAAATTTTTTCTTGGTTCTAAAATATCGTTTTGCTCTACCCCGCAGGAGACCATGGTCCGCACGATGACCGAAGGCATCGTGAATAGGTTTTTGAGCTCCGCGAAGGCCGAGATGCTTCAAAAGAATGAGACGGAGATAAGATGTCCGTGTCGAAGATGCAAGCTGAAGAGCCTTATTGCGGACCCGGAATCCGGGCAGGTGCGGGGCCACCTGCTCTTGCATGGTTTCATGGATGGCTATCGGTGGCAAGGTGATGAAGATGACTATGAAGTCGTCCATGGGGGCCGGGCGAGAAATGATGAAGGGCAGCAAGACAACCACCGTGGCTTGGGCGGGCGAGAAGACGAAGAATCTCCAGGACATGATCACGATGGTGATGCTGTACACAGTCATCATGTAGAAGATGCCGGACATGATGATGAGGAAGATGCCGGAGCAGACGAAGGGCATGATCATGAAGATCTAGATGCCGGAGGAGCAGACGACGATGGACCATCGATGGGCTGGGTGCAGGACCCTCATATTCAAGAGCTGCTTCTCAAGCAGACGGATAACGCAAGAGCTGCCGCCCGAGAGAAAGCCAAGCTGGATCAACTGGAGATAGACGCGGTTACTCCATTGTATGAAGGATGCAGACCCGAGGATACCCGCCTGAAAGTAACGCTCATGGCTTTGGAGATGAAGGTAAAACACAAAATGACCGACGCATGCTTCGACAAGAACATGTCATTCTGGCACGAATGTCTTCCCAAGGGGAACAAGTGCCCGACCAGTTTCGAGGAGCCGAAGAAAGTCGTGTGTCCTCTGTATTTACTGCACGTGAAATACCATGTGTGCATGAACAATTGCATCATTTATCGGGGCGAGCACGCGGAGTCTACCATATGTCTGATGTGCGGCGTCACTCGATACAAGAAGAGGAAGAAAGCTCCTCGAAAAGTGGTGTGGTACTTTCCGATCACTCCTCGTCTGCAGCGGTATTTTGCGGACCCTAAGGTAGCAAAGCTCCTGCGTTGGCATGCGGATAGGGAGGAGAAGAAGCGAGAAGATGATGCAAATGATCCGGAGATAAATAAAAAAGACAAGATGCTGAGTCAACCTAAGGATGGGAGCCAGTGGCAAGAGTTGAACTTCGAACACCCAGAATTTGGGAAGGATCCATGGAACATCGTGCTAGGCGCGAGCACCGATGGAGTCAATCCGTTTGGCAGCCAAAGAAGCACACATATCACCTGGCCTATGTTTGTGCGGATGTACAACCTTCCCCCTGGTTGTGCATGAAGAGGAAGTACATTCACATGAGTATGCTAATTGAAGGGCCGAAACAACCTGGGAACGACATCAATCTGTATCTGGGGCTGCTGAAAGAGGAGCTAGACACGCTGTGGAAAACGCCAGCCAATACATGGGACGCCGCAGAGAAAGAATATTTCCCTATGAGAGCCGCACTGCTCATGACGGTGCACGACTATCTCGGTTACGGATATCTCGCGGGGCAGGTGGTCCATGGATTTTCTAGATGCATCAGGTGCATGGATGACACAACGTATCGCCAGCTAGATAGAGATCTCGGGTCTTCAAAAACCATGTTCATGGGACATCGAAGGTGGCTTCGCGACGATGACCCGTGGAGGAAACACAAGGATCAGTTCAATGGTGAAACCAAACTCCGAAGATGCCCGTGTACGAGGAGCGGCGAGGAAATAGACGGGTTGTTGAAAAATTGGAAAGATTATCCACTGCCAGGAAAGAAGCAAAAGGCGCCAGAGCCGGGAAAGAAGCGAAAGGCGCCAGAGCCGCTGCTGAAGGTATGGAAAACGAGGTCTGTTTTCTGGGACTTGCCGTACTGGAAGATCCACCGTGTGCCTCATAGCCTTGATGCCATGCATATCACGAAGAACGTGTGCGAGAGTCTGCTTGGTACCCTGCTCAACATGCCAGAGAGGACCAAAGATGGGCCGAAAGCAAGGGCAGACTTGAAATCAATGGCATCAGGAAGGAGCTTCACGCTAATGATGATGATGATGATGATGATGATGATGATGATGATGATGATGATGATGATGATGATGATGATGAGGCGAAGCAGGACACAGAAAGTCGTCGCAAAGGCAAAAAGGCCAAGAAGACCGGAAATGACTACCCTCAGGTGTGCTTCACTCTAAGTCAGGAGGAGATCGAGCAGTTTTTCACCTGCCTCCTAGGAGTAAAACTTCCTTACGGTTACGCGGGGAAGATAAGCAGATACCTAGACCCAGCAAAGTAGAAGTTCAGCGGGATGAAGTCTCACGACTGTCACGTGCTGATGACGCAGATACTTCCATTTGCAATCCGTGGGATCATGGACACGCACATCCGTGAAACGCTATTTGGCCTATGCAACTTTTTTGACGTCATCTCTCGGAAGTCGGTTGGCGTGAGGCAACTCAGAAGGCTACAGGAAGAGATCGTGGTGATACTATGCGAGCTTGAGATGTACTTCCCGCCCGCATTCTTCGATGTTATGGTGCATCTGCTGGTCCATATCGTGGAGGATATCATCCAACTCGGGCTGATGTTCCTGCACAGCATGATGCCGTTCGAAAGGATGAATGGTGTCATCAAAGGATACGTTCGCAACATGTCACGTCCAGAGGGAAGTATAGCCAGGGGCTTTCTGACTGAAGAGTGCATCTCCTACTGCACGAATTATCAAGGCATCGAGAACCCCGTTGGTCTGCCCGTCAACAGGCAACTCGGCAGGCTCGCTGGATGGGGTCACCATGAGGGTCGCCGCGAAATGCATGTCGACTTCGAGGGTTGACTCACCGACTTTGAAAGAGCAAACCTAGTCGCGCTACAACACATAGACGTGGTCGATCCTTGGGTGGTAGAGCACAAAACCTTTATTGAGAAGACGTACAATGACCGAGGCCAACAGAGGACGGACGAAGATATAATCAAAGAGCACAACTCATGTTTCACGCGTTGGTTCAAGCAGAAGCTTCTGTCGTACCCTTTACATGAGGATTCTTCCGTAGAAAAACAACTCATATTCGCCTTGTCACAGGGCGCCGAGCACAACCTGATGACCTATGAGGCGTACGATATCAACGGCTACACATTCTACACCGAGGACAAGGACATGAAGAGCGATGGTTATCAGAACTCCGGGGTAACGATGGAATCCTACACCGGTAACGACAAGGACAGATACTACGGAAGGATCGAGGAGATCTGGGAGCTGAGCTACGCTGGAGAGAAGATCCCGATGTTCCGTGTCAGATGGGCCAAGAGTGTCCTAAAAGAAGACCGGTATTTCACCACCATGGTTATACCCGAAGCCAAATCCAAGACCGCGGGCGCAAACGTCACCGCGAAAAATGAGCCATGGGTACTGGCTTCCCAAGTGGACCAATGCTTCTTCATTACCGACCCGTCAAAGCCCAGTCGTGTTGTCGTGAGGAGAGGCAAAAGGAAGATCATCGGAATGGATGGAGTAGCCAATGAGCAAGACTTCGACAAGTACGGCGACCCGAAGATCGAACATGACAACGACGATGAAGTAGCAGCATACACCACAAGAAGAAGTAGGACCACCCTACCTAAAGGACGTTCGTTCCACAGAAGAACTCCATTTGCGAAAAAGAAGGGCAAGAAGATTATGAACAGATAGCTAGCTAAGATCGACTGTATTTAAATCATAGTCTTCATTTCTCGGTTGTATTTCATGGGCACTTTTTGATATCATGAATATTTTTAAATTTCATGGGCACTTTTTGAATTCATGAAAAAATATTGAATATTCATGAGGACACTCGATCTCGATCCCCCTCCATCTTGATCGCTAACCCCCTCGCCAGATCCCCCTTGCCAGATCCCCCTCGCCGTCGATCACCCCCCGCACCCTCCCCCGCTCCACCACCGCCGACGACCCCCGCACCCTCCCCCGCTCCACCGTCACAAATGAATGCAACTAAAAATCCAAAAAAACAAATTTGATTATATTTTCAAAAAACAAATTTGATTATATTTTCAAATAACAAATTTGATGATATTTTTTTATATTCATAAATATTTTCAAATAACAAATCTGATGATATTTTTTAAAAAATTATTACTGTTTTTATAAAAATTTATTACTATTTCTTATTCATATTCATTTTCATATTCATATTCATTTTCATATTCATATTCATATTCATATTAATTTTCTATTAAATTATTAGATGCAACAAAATAATAATAAAAAAATCTTACTTAGGGCGCACGGCTGGCTGGTGCGCCATTGCTATCTAAAAAAAGAATACTAATGGCGCACCATCTCGGGGGTGCGCCATTGATATAAAAAAACATACTAATGGCGCACCGCCAGGGGGTGCACCATTAGTAATCTTCCCCCCTAGTCGCCCGATCCCTTCGTCCCTCCCGCTCGCCAGATTCACTCCCTCCTCGCTAGATTCATTCCCCCCTAGTCGCTCGACGACCCCCGTGCCCCACCGCGCCGTCTCGGTCCTCGCCGCCGACGGCCTGCCCCGCTCCTTCCCTCCACTCCTCAATCGCCCTCTCGGTCCTCGCCGCCGACGGCCTGCCCCGCTCCTTCCCTCCACCCCGAGCGCTGCACCATTAGAAAGTTTAAAATCCAATCTAAAACTCAATGTAAAATTCAGTTAAAGTGATCTGAATATAAAAACCCTTGGAGTAAAAATTCAGTCTAAAAGTCAGTTAAAGTTTCAGTTTTAGAGTAATTTTCAGTTTGTAAAACTGAGAAGTGTATTTTTTTTATTTTGAAACTTAGTGTAACTATTTTCAATTTTGATGGAAAATCAGTCTAAAAGTCAGGAGGGGGATCTCTTTAGATTGCATATACAGATTTCTTGAACAGTGCTATTAATTACAAATAGAGCAATGTTGAAAATGAAACAAAAGGAATTGGAAAACCAGAAAGATAGGCATTCTGTTTTAAGTAAGCTAAGGTAAAAAAAGTGTTTACTTTAAGTAATTATTTACAACAAGCATTGTGTAGGAAAATGTCATGCAGGCTGTAACTTGAACTTGAAGAACTCCTTAGATAGTTTTTTAGTCTCCTTATACAAAGCAAGCTGAAGTTTGAAACCTATTTCTCCTAAGCAGACACTGAAAAATTGCAGATAAGTAGACACTAAAAATTGCAGCCATGTCAAAGTGTCATTTCATTTGGGAGCAGTAACGAAAACTGTATGTGCAATCTCCATAACAATTATGCTTATGTGAAAACTGTATGTGCAATCTCCAAATGTATCATCATAATGTAGGTGTTGTGTTGTGTGATTCTTCATGCTGAGAACTTCAGCTTTTTCAACTTGCTGGACTATATGTTCATTGGTACTACTTGTGATGCTGTTGCTGTACTACTTGGGAATTTTGTCAACTTGTGATGCTGCTGCTGTACCCCGAGAGGCCCTTGAGTTTGCCGGAATGTCGATTAACTTCCGTTCCGGCAAATTCGGGTACTCCATATGTCCTATTTTCAGCAAAGGTCATGCTGAAATTTTCCGTGAATTTTAGCATGACTTTGTTAAAAATAGGACATATGGGGTACTTGCGACTAATGCATGGGCCGGGGTATCTTAGTACTTAATTATGTAGGATCAACTGCCCCGCCATTCTTGCTGCATTAAACCATAGGTGGCAATAGAGCCAAGTGATTAGACCCAACTTAGAATTCTCCTTAGCGTCGATAAACCCTAGATGACAAACCCAACATAGGTGGCAATAGAGCCAAGTGATTAGTGCCAAGTGATTAGGCCCAACCTAGGGTGCCTCGGCATCGATAAACCCTAAATGATGAAAACTTAACTTGGCTTCTATAGGGTGCCTCAGTGTCGATGAGAACCTAAATGATGTACGCTTAGGCTTTTAGGGTGCCTCGGCGTCGACAAACCCTTAATGATAAAAGCTTAGCTTTTAGGATGCCTCAGTGTCGACAAACCCTAAATGATGAGACCATGATCTTGTTCCTTGACAATAACCAACTTTTTGACCAAACTTTTTTCCTATTTAGAGCGAAACATGGCCCACAACAATTAGGCCGGCGGTTCGGGCGGCAAGCAATTCTGGGAGCTGTCCCAGGAGTTGGAGGAAGAACCTCACCGCTATGAGGACGCCGCGGAATACACTGATCCTGACTACACAACCCCTAGTGGCGTCGGGGATGACACCACTGATGATGGCGCCGTGGATGCCACCACTGATGATGGCGACGCACGCACAGATGGCAGCCAACCGAAGAGGCAACGGAAGGACCGGCCCCCGAACGTGCTCGGCACCGTCAGGGAGGAATTTACTGAAGTGAACTCCGACGGGCATCCGACGGTGCCCAAACACGTAGTCAAGGGGTACTCGATTCAGCTCGGGTGCATTCTCCAGAGCACCGCCTCGATCAACACCGAGAACCTAAGGCATAAGGACCGAGGGAATTTGCGCAGCCTCCTCTTCACGAAGCTGCACGAACGATACAAGTTCCCCGCTGAGTTCGCAAACACACGCCTCTCGGGTAATAAAGTGAACGGTGCCGCCCTCATGACGATGAGCACGGCCCTGTCTACTTGGAAAAGCACGGTGAAGGCAATGATTGACAAAGGTGATAGTTATGAGAAGATCAAGGCGAAATATCCTTTGATTAGCAAAGATGACTACAAGGAGTTCAAGATCAAGTGCAAGAGCCCCACAACCTCCGAATCAAGTCAGTGGGGGAAATAAATGCGGCAGTTGAACATAGGGGTCCACCAACTCGGTCCCGGCGGTTACAGAGTGGCGGAGCCTATATGGGACAAGGAGGACGCGGAGCATGCCGAGCAAGGCCTACTGCCCCGCTTCGAGAAATACAGTGACAAGCAGACCAGGAACTTTCTCAAGGCTCGGTACAAGGAGGACCCGGTAACAAAGGAGCTTACCACAGATCCGAAGACCAAGGAGCTTGAGCTTGTTCTGGTAAGGAATACACCCCCGTGTAATTAGCTCCATATGGTTGCATTCTAATTAATCCCCAATATTTCTAAATGGTTCACGTTCCTTCCGCACGACAAAGAAAGCAGTAGCGCGGGGTCGTCTCAGGGCTCCCCTTTCGACACCCCTTTGAATAGAGCGTTGAACATAATGAAAAACAGGGATAATCTCAATAAGCTGACGTCAGCTGGTCGTGTGGCCGACAAAGGCTTGTCCACAAAATGGTCGTCATACTGTGCCGCTGGTGGGCTAAAGGAGAAAAAGACCAGCTCGGAAAGCCAGTCGCGCGAGGTTGAAGCACTCAAGGCACAAGTGGCGCGGATTCCGGAGATGGTCCAAGAGCAAGTGCAACAACAACTGGGATCGACGCTCACCGGCATTATGCCTACCTTGATTCATGGGATAACGGCGTGGATTGCGGGTGGCCAACAGGGGCCGCCCCCAATTCCCAGCTTCACAGCCAGCAACTCGCACAACGCGCAGGCGGCGCCATTGGTGTCTCCGGTGGCGGCGGTATTGGTGTCTACGGCGGCGGCGCCATTGGTGTCTCCGGTGGCGGCGGTATTGGTGTCTCTGACGCCGGCATTGGAGCTTAATGCACCCGGGTGTACACCGACCGGCACCTCGCCAGCAAGCGGCCCCTCCGTCAGTTGCCCGCCTGCCGTTGGTGGTGCCTCGACATTAGCCAAGCTCGACGGCTTCACGGTAACTAATCCTCTCGGCCGAGGAATTCATCTCCTTGCCTTTGACTGGGCATCCTTGACGCCCTACATGTTTTCGCAGGGCGCCACCGACGTTCCTTGCACTCTCCTGCACTTCGTGGGCGGCGATTTGGTCGATGTCGCCAACGGCAGAATCGTTCAACCGGGCAACCCCGTGTTCCACGGTAATCCGATGCCACCCACAATGTATAGGGTTGAAGTGGTTCAGGTGCTGCCAGGCTGCAACGAGCTGTTACCTCCGATTCGACCTGCTGGGGCCGACGAAGAAGATGAGATGACCCTCAGCGCCTGCGTAAGCTGGCCCCTACTTTGGCCAAAGAGCCAGATTCGTTTGGGGGCAGGGGACACCACCCCACAGACAAGACCGCCAGTCGTGCCGGCGCCAAGCCATGGCAAGAACGCCGCAACGCTACCGGACATGCCGGACATCCATATGGCACAGGATCCGGACATGCATATGGCACAGGATCCGGACGACGACGACAACTACGATGGTACATTTACCAACGTCGATAAGTACTTTTCCGAACATGGGTACGGTGACGAGTTCTGTGGGCCTCCTTCTCAAGAACCCAAACAAGACGACCGTGATCTAGCTGGTACGGCGGAGAAACCCAATTGCAACAGGCGTCGTCTGGCGTTCAGTTCTCAGGAGACGCCTTCAGCTGCAGCCTTCACTGAGCCTCAGATAGCGGAGGTGCCAAATATTATCAGCCCCAACACGCTCAAGAAGGCGGTCTGTGAGCAGAACTCGGTCCCATTACAGCAGATCAAGAAGAAGGGCCAGAAACGGCAGACTAAAAAGGGCGCCGGTGCGAGCCAGCCGGCACCGAGTACGATCCGTGCTCAGGACGGGCCACCTTCACCTAAGGATATCTCGAGGAGGGTGCATGTGGCGGGTAGGGCGATGCTGCCGACAAATATGCTCAATGCTGCAACCGGTGCTATGCGGAGTCTGCACGACAATGTTCTTTCTTTGGAGAAGCGGCGTCTCAGAGAGAATGATGTGGCATACCCGGTTTTCGTGGCCAAGGTGCCAGAGGGCAAGGGCTTTGTGGATGGCGACATCGGGGGTATGATCGTCCTGCGGTTTGATGACATCTTTGCTATGTTTAACCTTCATCCGCTGCACTACACCTTCGTTCGGCTGTTTTCGCTGAGTATGGAGATGCGGATCGTTAGAGACAAGACCCCGGACATCGTGATCGTCGACCGCTTCTACATGCGTGCCAAGCTCTTGAGCAGCGCTGGGGACCGCCAAGTCGTGAGTTCACACCTCGAAGACGTCATTCTGGCAAACCCAGATAAGGATAACTTCCTTGTGGCTTACTTTCCCGAGTAAGTCATCCCTTAACCGCCCAGTAACATATGATTTCTTAGATTTCGATCGTTCTTTTTTTCTAACATTCCGTGTTCTGTTCAGTGACACACATTGCACACTCATCCTCTTAAGCCCGAAATATTCCATGGCCACGTATTTCGACCCGAACCGTAACTCCAAGATAGACTACACAAATATCAAGAAAGTTCTTGATGATTTTCTCCCCGGCTACGCCAAATCTGGAGGCACCTTCACCAGGGCAGTTCGTAAGTACGGCAAGCACGTGTTCGCCCACAATACGATGTTCTGCTGTGTCAAGCAGCCGCCTGGCGGTTAGAAGGATGCCTACTACGCCCTCCATCACATGCGGGTGATCGTAAGGGACCATCATCACCTTCTGCTACCAAATAATCTCAAAGATTGGGCCGCGAGCTTGTCGGCAATCCAGGACGCGGACATCAGACAAGAATTCTTTCGCATCCAGTCGGAGTTTGTGGACATCATCCATCAAGATGTCCTTCATACCTCGGGGCAGTTCTTCCTCAGATATCAACCGTCCAACAGGGAGAAAGATGGAATGCTACAAATGCAGGCTGACAACGCCCGCGATTTCATGACCATCACGACAGACGGCGGCTTCATCCACGCTCCTGTCCATGAGTCGAGTCGAAAGTAGTGATGCTATGTGTAGTTCTGAAACATTGATTGGCTCATGTTGTAATTAAACTTTAATGAACTTGTATGTCTCTTTGGTTTGTACATTCGTTCAACTTAGATGTAATCGATGCTATTTATTAGTAGGACCATGAATCATGCTATTAATGTCTTGCTTTTCTCTTCCGATCCTTTTGTTGCATACTTATATATTGCTTATGTATGTATTGTCTGTTGTTTGGCTTGTGCATAGAGATGCCGTCGTATGTCGTGTACAAGGGTAAGGTTCCCGTAATCTACGACGACTAGGAGGAGTGTCGGAGACAGGTTCACCGTTTCAGCGGTAACAGTTACAAAGGGTACATCACTAGGGCGGAGGCGGAATCTAGATACGCCCGCTATCTAGCGGGAGAGAGGAGGGAGCGTTGGAGGAACCGGATGAAGACCAGTTTCATCGCGATGATGCTCATCGTGATGACCGCAGCTCTCTTCTATGTGATGGTAGTTTAGATGATCGATATCGACTTGTAATGTGAAGACAAACTTGATAATCGCGGTCTCAAGACTTGTAATGTTTTATCTTTGTTCGGTCTTTTGAATTCGGAGACTAATATGATGAATTGTATTCGGAGACTAATCTTCTATTGTATTCGATGAATCTGCTATTGGTGTGTGCTACTGTCTATATTCTGTCAAATAATATATTTTGTAACCTGTGCAAAAATCAGAAAAGTAAAAAAAATAAAAACTAATATTCATACTAATGGCGCATCACTACAGAGTGTGCCATTAGTATGCCAATGTATACTAATGGCGCATCACCAAACAGTGCGCCATTAGTATGCCAAGTATACTAATGGCGCATCCATCCGCAGTGCGCCATTAGTGTGCCAAAGCACATGGTTAAATATGGCCCCTGGGAGGCATACTAATGGCGCATGGTGTTATATACTAATGGCGCACTGGGTGGTGCGCCATTAGTATACCAGATACTAATGGCGCACCAGTGGTGCGCCATTAGTAATAAATACTAGTGGTGTCATACTAATGGCGCACCAGTGATGCGCCATTAGTAGGCAAAACTGGTGCGCCATTAGTAGCCCTTTTCCTAGTAGTGATAGCCCTGGTCGTTGCGCTCAGGGCGTCGACCGAAGCGTCCATCTCGAATGGTCCTGAGCTCTTGTGGAAGGCGCAGAACGGTCGGTTGCATTTGGACGACTCGGGATGGTCCTGGCCGTGCTTCGTGTCTGGCTCTGCCGCGTGTACGGCTACTCCCTTGCGCTTCACGTCCTTGACCTTGGCCTTCTTCTCCTCTGGGTCGGCAGTAGGGAGCTCGAGGAGGGAGAGATGCCCCTCCTCGGCTCTTGCACACTTGGTTGCTATGTTGAACAGCTCCAGAGTCATCCATAGCTCCTCGTGGATGGTGAGCTCCTCCTTCATCTTGATGTCATGGACGCCATCGGAAAACGCTAAGATGATGGCCTCGTCCGTCACCTTGGGGATCTTGAGACGAATGTTGTTGAAGCGCTGGATGTACTTCTGCAGGGTCTCTCCCGGTTGTTGCTTGTTGCGGCGCAGGTCACCCGCGGCCGTAGGGCGGTCATGAGTGCCCTGAAAGTTGGCGATGAGGTTGCGCATCTCACCCCGGGAGGAGATTGATCCCGTGGGCAAGTTCAGGAGCCACGAGCGAGCGCCATCCTTGGGAGCCATAGGGAACCAGTTCGCCATGACCTTTTCACCGCCTCGATGCTCAGCTCATAGAGCTGCAGGAACTCCGTGGGGTCGGGGGTGCCGTCGTAGCGCGGAGGCAGATCCGTCTTGAACTTGCCTGGCCAAACAATGGTGCGCAGCTCGGGAGCAAAAGCACGGTAGCCTGCGGTGGCCACCGGAGTCCTCGGTAGGGGCGGAGCCTGCCCTTGATGTCCACGCACCGCCGCTGCAGGTGGCACGCGGTCTTGTCGTGGTGGTGCCGGGAGCACTGGAGCGTTTTCTTGTGGCCGGGGAACCTCTTGGCAGCTTCCTTCTTCGTGCGCAGGCACACCGCGTGGCGAATCACACTGCGGGACCGCGCGTCTTGGGGCGAGGACGCCGTCTTGACACGGAGGGGGCAGTGGCGCTCCGTGGGCTGCGCGTCGCGGTGCGAGGGCACCGTCTTGATGCGGAGGCGGCGGAGGCGCTCCATGAGCTACATCGCCCGCGGCTGGAGGTGGGCGAGGCAGCGAGAGGGATGGTGCAGGGGAGCCCCCAGCGGCGCTGACAAGCTCGGCGATGCGGTCTAACCAGCCCTCGTAGAGGTCGTCGATCGGGCAGTAGCGCTGGAGCTCACATGCCGTGAGCAGCGCAGCCTGCGTGTCAGTGGGTGCGCAGCGACCATGAGACGATCAGCCGGCCGGAGTCAGTGACGGGGTGGCGGTGCGGCCGTCCCGTCGCATGGAGGGGTGCAGTGATGATGTTTGTTGCTCGTTTGCTGCCGGGCCAGTAGCGGTGTTGGCAACAAGAGATGGAGAACGACGGGGAGGCCCGCCGACAGGGGCTGTCTGAGCGACACGGGCGGCGAGGGCGGCCCGACGGTTGGCGCGGGCTCGACACACATTTGACATGGATGCGGTGGAGCGGAGGAACGTGGATCAATGGAAGGAAATCTTTAGCGCACCCTACCTGGCGCGCCAAATGTAGGATTTCGGGTTCCGGAAAAACCCTTGAGGTTCGAACACTTGGGTGCGCACGAAGGTCTCTCCACCCCCGTAGCTCACGCTCTCTCCACGATCTCAAGGCTCAGCACGTCGAACTCGCATAACAAAGGGACACAGGATTTATACTGGTTCGTGCCACCAATGTGGTGTAATACCCTACTCCACTGTCGTGTGGTCGATTGCCTCTTGGGCTGAGGATGAACAGTTAGAAGGGAAGAACACCCTCCTGAGGAGAGGTGCTCTTATGCTTGGTGAGTTTCATGTGGATGACGGTGATCTGAATGGCCTCGGATACCTCCTCTTGCTCTGGTGGCTAGCCCTATTTATAGAGGACCTAGTCCTCTTCCCAAATGTAGGCTGGAAGGGATCCAACAACGGCCAAATTTGAAGGGAGACAACTAGTACAATTTATCCTGACTAAAGGTGGTGTTCGCCTGCCAAAGGCTCTGGTGATGACATCGTCCTAGGCTCCACGGTGACCTCAGTCCTGCCATCATGCTGGTCTTGGTCTTGTTGCACTGATATGGAAACCTTTGCCTGATGCCTCGGGACTCCTTGCCAGCGCCTGTCCCTTTAGCACCAAAGAGGAAACGAGGACACTAAGCGTGCTGGCGCCCGCCTGGCCTTGGTCATCATGGCTTGCGTCACAGGAACCTCGCGAGGTGCCCCTTGCCTTGATCTCTCTGCCCCTCGCGACCCAGCCTGGTGAGGACACCCCCGAGGAGGTCTTGCGTCGTCCGCCTCGCGAGGCTTGGCCCCTCGCGAGGGTCTTGAGTGTTTGCTGGTGAATATGGGCCGTACGGGGTCGCTGGTGGAGCCACACCGTGGGCCGTAGGCAGGCAAGTCTGGGGACCCCCATTCCCAGGACGCCGACAACCTGAAGCCACCGGACGTCCGACACTCTACAGTGCCCGAACGACTAAGCGCCTCCGGACGTCCGACGCGTCCACACCTAGCCAACCAGAAGGACAGATGTTGTCAACTGTACATTGCCTAGACGACCGCCAACCTACGGACATTCGACAAGTCCCAGTCACCGAACGTCCGACGCCCATGGGAAATCCAGTGTCACCTGTCTAGAGTCAAAACATCGGATGTCCGGCACCTATGCGTGCACAGCGGGGCCAGAGGCCCATGTATACCTTCCTAACTTACTCCTTCATGGACTATCCTATATATACTCCTTCCCCTTCCTGTAGTTAGGGTTAGCAATGTGATAGCTCATCTTAGTTGAGCTATGCTCCTACCTCTACTCTTGAGAGATAGTGTCAGGTTCAGGGCTCCGCTGACCCAAGAAAGGTTCGAACTCTCGGGCGTGTGCGAAGAACTCGACGTCTCCTGCCAACCAACTCTTCGCCCCCACGGCCTAGCTCGATGAACAAGAAAGCAAAGGGACATGGCAGTTTACCCAGGTTTGGGCCACCTTGCGGTGTAAGACCCTACTCCTGCTCTGGGTTGGATTAGCCTCGCAAGGAGCTGATGATGAACTAGTACAGGGGAAGAACAACCTCGGGAGGCCTGTTCTTGTGTGGATCTGAGCTAGTAAGGGTTTGGATTGGATCCCGGATCCCCTCCTATGGTGGTGGCTAAGCTATATTTATAGTGGCGTCGATCCTCTTCCTCCAAAACGAAGGTAGGAAGGGATCCCACAGTGGCCAATTTTGAAGGGGGGACTAGTACATCTTATCCCAACAAAAGGTGGTATTCGTCTGCAAAGCTTTCGCTCGAGACACCATGGTGGGCTTGGTGATGACATCCGTCCTGCCGTTCTGGCGGTCTTGGTCTCATTGCGCGGGAATGGAAACCTTTGGCTGATTCCTCGGGACTCCGCGCCCGCGCTTGCCTCTTTAGAACCAAAGAGGAAACCTGCTAATGACCCACACGTATAGGGGATAAATCGTAGTCCTTTCAATAAGTAAGAGTGTCATACCCAACGAGGAGCAGAAGGAAATGACAAGCGGTTTTCAGTAAGGAATTCTCTGCAAGCACTGAAATTATAAGTAACGAGTAGTTTGATAGCAAGATAATTTGTAACAAGCAAGTAACTGTAATGGTAACAAAAGTGCAGCAATGTAGTTCAATCCTTTTGAGGCAAAGGACAGGCCAAAATGGTCTCTTATGATAAGAAAAGCGTTCTTGAGGGTACATGGGAATTTCATCTTGTCACTTTCATCATGTTGGTTTGATTTGTGTTCGCCACTTTGATAATTTGATACGTGGGTGGACCAGTGCTTAGGTGTTGTTCTTACTTGAACAAACCTCCAACTTATGATTAACCCCCTCGCAAGCATCCACAACTACGAGAAAAGTATTAAGAATAAATTCTAACCATAGCATTAAACTTTTGGATCCAAATCAGCCTCTTACGGAATAGCGCATAAACTAGGGTTTAAGCTTCTATCACTCTTGCAACCCATCATCTAATAACTACTCCACAATGCATTCCATTAGGCCCAAATATGGTGAAGTGTCATGTAGTCGACGTTCACATGACACCACTGAGGGAATCACAACATACATACCATCAAAATATCGAACACATATAAAATTCACATGATTACTTGCAACAAGATTTCTCCCGTGACCTCAAGAACAAAAGTAACTACTCACAAATGATAATCATGCTCAAGATCAGAGGGTTATTAAATAGCATATTGGATCTGACATATAATCTTCCGCCAAATAAACCATAGAGTAATCAACTATAAGATGTAATCAACACTACTAGTCACCCACAAGTACCAATCTATAGTTCCGGTACAAATATTGAACACAAGAGATGAACTAGTGTTTGAGAGGAGATGGTGCTGTTGAAGATGCTAAAGGAGGTTTCCCTCCCCAAGATGGGAGAGTTGTTGGTGATGATGACTACGATGATTTCCCCCTCTGGGAGGGAAGTTCCCCCGGTGGAATCGCTCCGCTGGAGGGCAAAAGTGTTCCTGCCCAAGTTCCTCATCAAGACGACGGCGCTTCGTCCCGAAAGTCCTCCCCTTATTTCTTTCCTAGGTCAAAATGACTTATATACCAGAAGAGGGGCACCGGAGGTGGGCTGAGGAGGGCACAACCCACTAGGGCGCGCCTTGGCTCCATGGCGCGCCCAGGTGGGTTGTGCCCACCTGGTGGGCCCCCTCTGGTACTTATTTGCTCCAGTATTTCTTATATATTCCATAAAAATCTCCGCAAAGTTTTAGCTCATTTGGAGTTGTGCAGAATAGGGAGCATGACATAGGTTTTTCAGGTCCAGATTTCCAACTGCAGGAATTCTCCCTCTTTGTGCGAACCTTGCATATTATGAGAGAAAAGGCATTAGAATTACTCCAAAAAGCATTATTATGCATAAAAACAGTATAAATAAAAGTAGGTAAACATGATGCAAAGTGGACATATCAACTCCCCCATGGTTAGACCTCGCTTGTCCTCAAGCAAAAAACCAAAATCGAAAAACATGTCCACATGCTTAGGGAGAGAGGTGTCAATAAAAACAACATATGGACATAGAAGCATCATGTACATTATTATAATAGCAACAAACTTTAACATAAAACTTTATCAGATAACTTTTATCATAAACTTTCATCATAGACTTCTCATGAGTAAGTAACTACATCACAACATCGAAGTATAAAGCATAAACTCTATTATAAACCAACAAACTATGTTCTCAGTCAACTTTGCAACTACAATTCATCATCTTTTCAGGAAGGGTCACGTATCGGAGCCTTTTTGGCAAGTCCACTGTAACACCCCGGATGTAACTTGACATATTTATAACTCTGTCTCTTGCCATTTTTGGCTTTAAGTTATGAGATTCCCTCCGTGGTTGGGTTTTGTCTTTGTTTTGCATTTTGTTCATTTGATGCATTTCATACCATCTCATCATGTGCATCGCATTTGCATTCGTGTTTGTCTCATGCATCCGGGCATTTCCCCCGTTGTCCGTTTCGCAATCCGACACTCCCACATGCACCGACGCACCCCTCTTGTCTCTTTTTGTGAGCGGGTGCTAAACTTTCTCGGAATGGGCTGAGATTTGCCAAGTGGCCTTGGTACACCACCGGTAGACCGCCTGTCAAATTTCATTCCATTTGGAGGCCGTTTGATGCTCCAACGGTTAACCAGGTAACCGCAAAGGCTCTTGTGTGTTGCAAACCAACACCCCTACAAAACGACCCAATAACCCATCTAAACCATCTCCATGTCCTCCGTCGTCAGATCAAGATCGTGTGGGCGAAAACTACACCTCTTTTGGACACCCCAATCTCCCTCTACCTATAAATATGTGCCCCTCCCCGAAAATTCTCGCAGTCCAAACCCTAGGTCCCTTCTTCCCGCGCCGCCGGACGTGTCCGTCTGCGTCGGACGCGTCCACTGGCCACCTCACTCTGTCCAATCAGCGCCCTCCACGTCACCAACCCCGCCGCCTCAGCCACTCCCGCATCACCACATCATCGCCGCCCGTTCCGTGCGCCGCCGAACCCCATCGCCGGCCCCCGCGGCCCGATCGTCGCCGCCCCGCTCCTTCGCGCGCGCCGCCTCGTCCACCCACGAGAACCCCGCTCCAACGCCGTTGCCAGCCACGACCGCGCCCTTCGCCGCCCTCTGGCGCCGCCCTTGCGCCGCTGCAGCATGCCACCGCATCGCCCCGCCGCCGAGTGCACCTCGCCGCCGCGCCTCGCCTCGACCGCCAGTGCCGTCCCCGGCCCCTCCTCCTGCCAGCTTGACCTCCTCCGGCGTTCTTCCCCTCGCTCCGACATCCCCGTCCTCCTCCCCGACAAGTTCTCTGGTGGGATCCGGCCATCCTCGATCTCCGTGCCCGAACCCTAGATCCGTTCTGTGGTGGTAAAATTCTACAAAGTCCTCGCTTTCCCTAATATTTTTATGCCCCTGTTCATCAAGTTGTATCTCCGCGCTCGTTGCTCCGATTCATGCATATGATATGTCCAATTATTCGGCTCGTTGAGATCTTCACGTTAGAAGCATTTCCATCCATTTTACTCTGCTTTATGATGCCATTTTCATTGATGCAAGAGTGTTATAAAATGTTAACTGCTGGTACTTATCAGATCATGAGGTTTTGTCATTTTTGTTGCATTTGATGTGTGCATCATATGAGCTTGAGGTTTACATGTGTTTTGAACTACATCATGCCATCTTTACAGAGGTGCTTGTCTTATATTTTTTTAATTTATGTGGTGACTAGCACAAGCATGCAAAGTAGGCTCCACAATGTTGCTGTTTTCTGGGACTTAGGATTTTGCTAAGTCCTTTTCCTGCTATTATGTTGATGCCATGTAAACTTGATGCTACAGTGAGATCCATTCTTATTTTGGGATACTTCAATAAGGATTTTTTGAACATGTGGTTATGCTCTATCCATCCATGTCCCTGTTTGCAATTATGGAGTGCTCTAGCATGTCTTGGCCCTGCTCTACTTTTGCTATAAAATGTTCCTGGAAAAATGATAACATGTTAATCAATATTGCCATGGTTGTTGTTAGTGATCCATGCATCCTATGAACTTTCTCTTGCCATGCTTAGCTTCATGAACATGTCATCTTGCTATTGGTATGCTTATATTGTCATGCAGTGCTTTGTGGTGAGTGGCATGAGCTCACAAAGTTGCCTTCATAAATCTCTTTATGCCATGCTCTGTTTTTCTGCTAAGTCTAAAACTGTTAATAAAACTTGCTATGTTGACATGGGTGCCATCACATTTTTTGTGCCTTTTTTTGCTATGATATGTTCCTGGAGCATGTTGTTTGCTTGCTCTAAACATTGCTTCCTGATGTTGTTTTGACATGTTAGTATTTTCTCTAAGTCTGTGAAGCTGATATCTTTTGCACTTTTGCCATGCTTGTTTGAACATGTTCTAGTCTGATTTAGTCGTAGCTCATTGTTCATGTTTTGTCAAGAATCTCTTGTACATCACTTCCATATGCTTTGTTGCCATGTTGGAGTAAATTAGCTTAGTTTCTTGTTGCATTCTAAGTGGCATTGTGATGTTAATCGCAAAATAGCACCATTCTTCTTTTGCTTGCCATTTGCAAACCGTGCATCCATTTCCGCTGATCTTTATATCGATTTCAACCGAAATCATCTCATCTTTCCATCGGCATACTTTGTTTGCCAATTTGATTCCTTGTTCATTCTTATGCATTGCATATTTTATCTTGCATATCATGCATGTATTGCATCATGTTGCTTGTGCATTGCACCGTGATTGATTGTTGTTCCATTGCTTGTGTTCTTTCTTTGGGTAGAGCCAGGAGACAAGTACGTGACCGTGGAACGTGTTGAGTACGCTTACGAGGATCAAGCTTTCGACAACTCTGAGAACTTTGCACGCAAGATGACCATACCCTCGAAATCACTTCTATCTTTGCTTGCTAGTTGTTCGCTCTATTGCTCTGTCACGCTACCTACCACTTGCTATATCATGCCTCCCATTGCCATGTCAAGCCACTAACCCACATTCCTAGCAAACCGTTGTTTGGCTATGTTACCGCTTTTGCTCATCCCCTCTTATAGCGTTGCTAGTTGCAGGTGAAGATGAAGTTTGTTCCATGTTGGAACATGGATATTGTTGGGATATCATTATCTATTTTTTTACTTTAATGCATCTATATACTTGGTAATGGGTGGAAGGCTCGGCCTTATGCCTAGTGTTTTGTTCCACTCTTGCCGCCTTAGTTTCCGTCATACCGGTGCTATGTTCCTTGATTTTGCGTTCCTTACGCAGTTGGGTGTTATGGGAACCCCTTGATGGTTCGCCTTGAATAAAACTCCTCCAGCAAGGCCCAACCTTGGTTTTACCATTTGCCTATCTACCACCATATACCTTTCCCTTGGGTTCTGCAGACTCAAGGGTCATCTTTATTTTTAAAAACCCCCGGGCTAGTGCTCCTCTGAGTGTTGGTTCGAAACGGGCAACCTGCTGGGCCACCTCGGGTCAACTTGAGGGTTGGTCTTACTCGTAGCTTGACCTATCCGGTGTGCCCTGAGAATGAGATATGTGCGACTCCTATAGGGATTTGTCAGTACATCTGGTGGCTTTGCTTGTCTTGTTTTACCATTGTTAAAATGTCTTGTAACCGGGGTTCCGAGACTGATCGGGTCTTCCCAGGAGAAGGAATATCCTTCGTTGACCATGAGAGCTTGTGATGGGCTAAGTTGGGACACCCCTGCAGGGTTATAAACTTTCGAGAGCCGTGCCCGTGGTTATGTGGTAGATGGGAATTTGTTAATATCCGATTGTAGAGAACTTGACACTTAACTTAATTAAAATGAATCAACCGCGTGTGTTGCCGTGATGGTCTCTTTCCGGCAGAGTCCGGGGAGTGAACATGGCCTTGTGTTATGCTTGCACATAAGTAGCTTCAGGATCACTTCTTGATCACTTATAGCTTCTCGACCGTGTGCTGCTTCTCTTCTCGCTCTTATTTGCGTATGTTAGCCACCATATATGCTTAGTGCTTGCTACAGCTCCACCTCACTACCCTTTCCTAGCCATAAGCTTATATAGTCTTGATCTCGCGGGTGTGAGATTGTTGAGTCCTCGTGACTCATGGATACTTCCAAAGAGTTGTAGGTGCCGAGGATACTAGTGCAAGTGATGCTACAGAACTCAAGTGGGAGTTCGATGAGGATTCGGGCCGTTACTATGTTTCTTTTCCGGATGATCAGTAGTGGAGCCCAGTTGGGACGATTGGGGATCTAGCATTTGGGGTTGTCTTCCTTTATTTTGGTTCCGTAGTCAGACCTTTGATTGTATTTTGGATGATTTATGAAATATTTATGTATTGTGTGAAGTGGCAATTGTAAGCCAACTCTTTATCTCTTTCTTATTCAGTACATGTGATGTGTGAAGATTACCCCTCTTGCGACAAGCCTACCATGCGGCTATGCCTCTAAGTCGTGCCCCGACACGTGGGAGATATAGCCGCATTGTGGGTGTTACAAGTTGGTAATCAGAGCCATCCCCGACTTACGAGCCCCCTGCTTGATCGAATCACTAACGTTGTTGAGTCTAGAAGAAATTTTTTTGAGTCTTAGGATTATATATATTGGAGATAATCTTGGAATCGTTTCGATAGTCTTGTGACAAGAACATTGTTCTTGGTTCGTCCTGACATTTAGGGGTTGTGGCAGTGTCCCGGGGAGTTGAGCTCTGAGGTGTTGTCGTCACAATTTTATCGTTGCAGTTCAGGAATACCTGAGTTCGCCGACATCGAAAATCTCTTTTATGCAGTTGTTGGTGAGATAACCTCGACGCCACCCAGTAGTGGGGCGGGAGTTCGGGAGTATTGCCATAACTCGTATAACGGATGCTTTTCGAAGGTTGAGGTACATGATTTCCGAAGGTTTCTTGGTTATGTGTTGAAGGATGGATAGAGCTGGATGTAGGAATTGTTAGTTTGGGTGAGATATTTTGCTTCCCCTGTATCCCCAACACCTGATTGCATAACTAGAAAGTTTCGGGAGTTTTATAGGTGGGAATTCAAGTAGCTCAAGTATTTCTTCCCGCAGATATTTGGTTTGTGATTGGTAATCCTTACCACTTATTTGTTCATATCCGTACCTTGTTGCTTTATTCATCTACCTTTATCTAAGTGGCTTCTCACCTTAATGGACATGTGATGATTTACTTTGGAATTCATTCGTTCATCCTTGTTCGAATTTTTATTGTGAGACTATATGTTGCAATTTCGATCCATTGATTCAGCTTGAATATCTGTCTTTCGAAATTCTAACGGATGTCACCCTCTTCAGGATGGCTCCTCCAACGCGTCAAAATCTGCCACCACCTCCACCTCCAAAGGCATGGCAAGCTGTCATGGCAGCCACCAACGCCAACACTCAGATGCTTTTTCAACTCTTGCAAGAGTGCAACCAAGGGCAAGGCAACCAAGGAAATCAAGGCCAAGGAAATAATCAGCCTCAGTTTGCTACCCTCAACAAGTTCCTCGCAAACCAACTGAAGTCCTTAAGCAAATGTGTCGAGTCCACAGACGTCGACGACTGGCTTGTGGACATTTGCAAACATTTTGAATGTAGCAATGTCAGACCTGAGGACTTTGTCAAGTTTGCTTCATTTCAACTCAAGGACCAAGCTGCTGAGTGGTATCACTAATACAGAGATTCCAGAGGAGGTCGTGTGATTACCTGGGATGATTTCCGTCAAGATTTCAAAGCTCATCACATTCCACCAATTTTGGCTCGGAGCAAGCGTGAAGAGTTCCGCAATCTCAAGCAAGGCAGCATGTCCGTGTATCAATACAATATCCAGTTTCAGAAACTTGCTCGCTTCGCTAAACAAGACGTTCATGATGAAAAGAGTATGCTATATCAATTCAGAGGTGGCCTCAGAGAAGATCTGCAGTTAGCTCTCGTGCTTCTTGAGCCGACCAAGTTCGATCAATTCTATAACATGGCACTAAAGCAAGAGGCTGCTCAGCTCAAGTGAGAGGCATCTAAGAAGAGAGTCAGGGATGTAGTTCAATCTTCTTCTTCATCACAAGTGGCAGCTAAGCAACAGATGTTTTGGTTGCCTCCTCCTCCGTTTCGTCAGCCCTGCCAGCAGAAGAGCAAAGGTGGCAATGGATCTTCCCACCCACCCAACCTAGTCTATTGATACATCTCCAACGTATCTATAATTTTTGATTGCTCCATGCTACTTTATCCACTGTTTTGGACTATATTGGGCTTTATTTTCCACTTTTATATTATTTTTGGGACTAACCTATTAACCGGAGGCCCAGCCCAGAATTGCTGTTTTTTGCCTATTTCAGTATTTCGAGGAAACAGAATATCAAACGGAGTCCAAACGGAATGAAACCTTCGGGAACGTGATCTTCTCACCGAACGTGATCCAGGAGACTTGGACCCTACTCCAAGAAGTTTCCGGGGAGGTCACGAGGGTGGAGGGCGCCCCCCCTGGGCGCGCCCCCCTGCCTCATGGACCCCTCGGAGCTCCACCGACGTGCTTCTTCCACCTATATATCTCCATATACCCTAAAAACATCCGGGAGCAACATAGATCAAGAGTTCTGCCACCAGAAGCCTCCGTAGCCACCGAAACTCAATCTAGACCCGTTCCGGCACCCTTCCGGAGGGGGCAATCCTTCTCTGGTGGCCATCTTCATCATCCCGGTGCTCTCCATGACGAGGAGGGAGTAGTTCTCCCTCGGGGCTGAGGGTATGTACCAGTAGCTATGTGTTTGATCTCTCTCTCTCTCTCTCGTGTTCTTGAGATGATACAATCTTGATGTATCGTGAGCTTTGCTATTATATTTGGATCCTATGATGTTTCTTCCCCCCTCTACTCTCTTGTAATGAATTGAGTTTCCCCTTTGAAGTTATCTTATCGGATTGAGTCTTTAAAGATTTGAGAACACTTGATGTATGTCTTGCCGTGGATATCTGTGGTGACAATGGGATATCACGTGATTCACTTGATGTATGTTTTGGTGATCAACTTGCGGGTTCCACCCATGAACCTATGCATAGGGGTTGGCACACGTTTTCGTCGTGATTCTCCGGTAGAACTTTGGGGCACTCTTTGAGGTCCTTTGTGTTGGTTGAATAGAGGAATCTGAGATTGTGTGACTCATATCATATAATCATACCCACGGATACTTGAGGTGACATTGGAGTATCTAGGTGACATTAGGGTTTTGGTTGATGTGTGTCTTAAGGTGTTATTCTAGTACGAACTCTAGGGCTGTTTGTGACAC
The DNA here is from genome assembly GCF_003073215.2 of Triticum urartu. Taxonomy (NCBI): domain Eukaryota; kingdom Viridiplantae; phylum Streptophyta; class Magnoliopsida; order Poales; family Poaceae; genus Triticum; species Triticum urartu. The sequence goes on along the minus strand of NC_053025.1, from coordinate 336,680,671 downwards.
TTATAGGAATAGCCCAACGGATTGATTGGAAAGAATAACTTTGAGGTGGTTTCGTACCCTACCATAATCTCTTCGTTCGTTCTCCGCTATTAGTGACTTTGGAGTGACTCTTTGTTGCATGTTAAGGGATAGTTATGTGATCCAATTACGTTAGTATTGTTGAGGGGACTTACACTAGTGAAAGTATGAACCCTAGGCCTTATTTCCTATCATTGCAATACCGTTTACGCTCACTTTTACCATTAGTTACCTTGCTGTTTTTACAATTTCAGATTACAAATACCTTTATCTACCATCCATATTGCACTTGTATCACCATCTCTTCGCCGAACTAGTGCACCTATACAATTTACCATTGTATTGGGTGTGTTGGGGACACAAGAGACTCTTTGTTATTGGGTTGCAGGGTTGCTTGAGAGAGACCATCTTCATCCTATGCCTCCTACGGATTGATAAACCTTAGGTCATCCACTTGAGGGAAATTTGCTACTGTCCTACAAACCTCTGCACTTGGAGGCCCAACAATGTCTACAAGAAGAAGGTTGTGTAGTAGACATCAAGCTCTTTTCTGGCGCCGTTGTCGGGGAGGTGAGTGCTTGAAGGTATATCTTTAGATCTTGCAATCGAGTCTTTTAGTTTCTTGCTTTATCATTAGTTTAGTTTATAAAAGAAAATTACATAAAAAAATGGAATTGAGTTTGTCTCATACGCTTCACCTTTTTATTATCTTTCGTGAGTATGATGGAAAGGATAATTGTGCTCAAGTGCTAGAAGAAGAAATCTATAAAATGTTTGGCACTAAATATTTGAATGATGAGCATGATTGCAATGTTGTTAGTATTAATTCTTTGAATATCCATGATGCTAATGATATGCAAAGCCACAAGCTTGGGGAAGCTATGTTTGATGAAGATGATATTTTTTGCCCCCCAAGCTTTGATGAGAAAATTTATTATGATGAAAGCATGCCTCCTATTTATGATGATTATATTGATGAAAGTGTATTTGGAGAGGTCATGACTTTACTTTGTGATGAATCCACTATTTCGGAAGAGGTTCCAATTGATTATGAGAACAAAGTTGCTATATATGATGATTATTGTGATGACTTGTATGCTATAAAGAATAATGATATCCATGAAACTTGTCATCATGATTTTAGTTTTCAATTGGATTATGCCTCACATTATAATTATTTTGTTGAGTTTTCTCCCACTATTATTCATGAGAAGAAAGTTGCTTGTGTGGAGAGTAGTAAATTTTCTATGCTTGTAGATCACGAAAAGAATGCTTTAGGTGCTGGTTATATTATTGAATTCATTTATGATGGTACTGGAAATTATTATGAGGGAGGAATATATGCTTGTAGGAATTGCAATAATATCAAGTTTCCTCTCTATGTGCTTAAAGTTTTGAAGTTATGCTTGTTTTACCTTCCTATGCAAGTTGATTCTTGTTCCCACAAGTTGTTTGCTCACGAAATCCCTATGCACAGGAAGTGGGTTAGACTTAAATGTGCTAGTCATATTCTTTATGATGCTCTCTTTATGTTTCAATTCTTATCTTTTATGTGAGCATCATTGAAATCATCATGCCTAGCTAGGGGCGTTAAACGATAGCGCTTGTTGGGAGGCAACCCAATTTTATTTTTGTTCCTTGCTTTTTGTTCCTGTTTAGTAATAAATAATTAATCTAGCCTCTGTTTAGATGTGGTTTTATTCTTTTAATTAGTGTTTGTGCCAAGTAGAACCTTTGGGAAGATTTGGGGAAAATCTTGTTGATCATGCTGTCAAAAACAGAAACTTTAGCGCTCATGAGAACTGCTGCCATTTTTATTTGGAGAGTTATATTCAGTTAATTCTTTTTGGAGATGGTTAATAGATAAATTCCTCAGGTCGAGCAATTTATTTGAGAATTTTATGAGTTCCAGAAGTATACGTTTGATCCAGATTACTACAGACTGTTCTGTTTTTGACAGATTCTGTTTTTCATGTGTTGTTTACTTATTTTGATGAATCTATGGCTAGTAAAATAGTTTATAAACCATTGATAAGTTGGAATACAGTAGGTTTAACACCAATATAAATAAATAATGAGTTCATTACAGTACCTTGAAGTGGTGATTTATTTTCTTATACTAACGGAGCTCATGAGATTTCTATTGAGTTTTGTGTTGTGAAGTTTTCAAGTTTTTGGGTGAATTCTTTTGATGGATTATGGAACAAGGAGTGGCAAGAGCCTAAGCTTGGGGATGCCCATGGAACCCCCAAGATAATCCAAGGACACAAAAAAGTCAAAGCTTGGGGATGCCCCGGAAGGCATCCCCTCTTTCGTCCACTTCCATCGGTAATTTACTTGGAGCTATATTTTTATTCACCACATGATATGTGTTTTGCTTGGAGCGTCTTGTATTATTTGTGTCTTTGCTTGTTAGTCTACCACAATCATCCTTGCTGTACACACCTTTTGAGAGAGACATGCATGAATTGAAATTTGTTAGAATACTCTATGTGCTTCACTTATATCTTTTGAGCTTGATAGTTTACTCTATGTGCTTCACTTATATATTTTTGAGCGTGATAATTTTTGCTCTAGTGCTTCACTTAGATCTTTTAGAGCACGGTGGTGGTTTGTTTTAAAGAAACTTGATCTCTCATGATTCACTTAGATTATTTTGAGAGTCGTTAATAGCATGGTAATTTGCTTAATGTTAATATACTTGGTATTCAAGATATGTGAAACTTTCTTTTTAGTGGGTTGAATACTAAGATAAGTTTGATGCTTGATAATTGTTTTGAGATATGGAGGTGATAATATCATAGTCGTTCTAGTTGAGTAGTTGTGAATTTGAGAAATACTTGTGTTGAAGTTAGCAAGTCCCGTAGCATGCACGTATGGTTAAAGTTGTGTAACAAATTTGAAGCATGAAGTGTACCTGGCTTGTGCATCCTTATGAGTGGCGGTCGGGGACGAGCGATGGTCTTTTCCTACCAATCTATCCCCCTAGGAGCATGCGCGTAGTACTTGATTTTTGATGACTTTTAAATTTTTGCAATAAGTATATGAGTTCTTTTGACTAATGTTGAGTCCATGGATTATACGCACTTTTACCTTTCCGCCATTTGCTAGCCTCTTCGGTACCGTGCATTGCCCTTTCTCACATTGAGAGTTGGTGCAAACTTCACCGGTGCATCCAAACCCCATGATATGATACGCTCTTTCACACATAAACCACTCTATATCTTCCTCAAAACAGCCACCATACCTACCTATCATGGCATTTCCATAGCCATTCCGAGATATATTGCCATGCAACTTCCATCATCATCATCATGACATGCTTTACTTTTGTCATATTGCCATTGCATGATCTTGTAGTTGACATCGTATTTGTGGCAAAGCCACCATGCATTATTTTTCATACATGTCACTCTTGATTCATTGCACCATCCCAGTACACCGCCGGAGGCATTCATATAGAGTCATATCTTGTTCTAGTATCGAGTTGTAATCATTATGTTGTAATCAATAGAAGTGTGATGATCATCATTATTAGAGCATTGCCCAATCAAAAAGAAAGAAAAAAAGAGAGAAAGGCCAAAAAGAAAAAAAAGAAAGGCCCAAAAAAAGAAGGAGAAAATAAAAAGGGCAATGCTACTATCTCTTTTTCCACACTTGTGCTTCAAAGTAGCACCATGATTTTCATATAGTGAGTCTCATAAGTTGTCTTGTTCATACTAGTGGGAATTTTTCATTGTAGAACTTGGCTTGTATATTTCAACAATGGGCTTCCTCAAAATGCCCTAGGTCTTCATGAGCAAGCAAGTTGGATGCACACCCACTAGTTTTCTTTTGTTGAGCATTCTTAGCTCTAGTGCATCCGTTGCATGGCAATCCCTACTCCTTGCATTAACATCAATTGATGGGCATCTCCATAGCTCATTGATTAGCCTCGTTGATGTGAGACTTTCTCCTTTTTTGTCTTCTCCACACAATCCCCATCATCATATTCTATACCACCCGTATTGCTATTTCCATGGCTCACGCTCATGTATTGCGTGAAGGTTGAAAAAGTTTGAGATTATTTGAGTATGAAACAATTGCTTGGCTTGTCATCGGGGGTATAGAAGTTGGGAACATCTTTGTGTGACGAAAATGAAGCATAGCCTAACTACATGATTTTGTAGGGATGAACTTCCTTTGGCCATGTTATTTTGAGATGACATAATTGTTTGATTAGTATGCTTGAAGTATTATCATTTTTATGTCAATATGAACTTTTGTCTTGAACCTTTTGGATCTGAATATTCATACCATGATTAAGAAGATTTACATTGAAATTTTGCCAAAGTATCACTCCACATCAAAAATCCTTTTTTATCATTTACCTACTCGAGGACGAGCAGGAATTAAGCTTGGGGATGCTGATACGTCTCCAACGTATCTATAATTTTTGATTGCTACATGCTACTTTATCTACCGTTTTGGACTATATTGTGCTTTATTTTCCACTTTTATATTATTTTTGGGACAAACCTATTAACCGGAGGCCCAGCCCAGAATTGCTATTTTTTGCCTACTTCAGTATTTCAAGGAAACAGAATATCAAACGGAGTCCAAACGGAATGAAACCTTCGGGAACGTGATCTTCTCACCGAACGTGATCCAGGAGACTTGGACCCTAATCCAAGAAGTTTCCGGGGAGGTCACGAGGGTGGAGGGTGCCCCCCTGGGCGCGCCCCCCTGCCTCGTGGGCCCCTCGGAGCTCCACCGACGTGCTTCTTCCACCTATATATCTCCATATACCCTAAAAACATCCGGGAGCAACATAGATCGGGAGTTCCGCCGCCAGAAGCCTCCGTACCCACCGAAACTCAATCTAGACCCATTCCGGCACCCTGCCGGAGGGGGAAATCTTTCTCCGGTGGCCATCTTCATCATCCCAGTGCTCTCCATGACGAGGAGGGAGTAGTTCTCCCTCGGGGCTGAGGGTATGTACCAGTAGCTATGTGTTTGATCTCTCTCTCTCTCGTGTTCTTGAGATGATACAATCTTGATGTATCGCGAGCTTTGCTATTATATTTGGATCCTATGATGTTTCTTCCCCCCTCTACTCTCTTGTAATGAATTGAGTTTCCCCTTTGAAGTTATCTTATTAGATTGAGTCTTTAAAGATTTGAAAACACTTGATGTATGTCTTGTCGTGGATATCCGTGGTGACAATGGGATATCACGTGATTCACTTGATGTATGTTTTGGTGATCAACTTGCGGATTCCACCCATGAACCAATGCATAGGGGTTGGCACACGTTTTCGTCGTGATTCTCCGATAGAACTTTGGGGCACTCTTTGAGGTCCTTTGTGTTGGTTGAATTGATGAATCTGAGATTGTGTGACGCATATCGTATAATCATACCCACAGATACTTGAGGTGAGATTGGAGTATCTAGGTGACATTAGGGTTTTGGTTGATGTGTGTCTTAAGGTGTTATTCTAGTACGAACTCTAGGGCTGTTTGTGACACTTATAGGAATAGCCCAACGGATTGATTGGAAAGAATAACTTTGAGGTGGTTTCGTACCCTACCATAATCTCTTCGTTCGTTCTCCGCTATTAGTGACTTTGGAGTGACTCTTTGTTGCATGTTGAGGGATAGTTATGTGATCCAATTATGTTAGTATTGTTCAGGGGACTTACACTAGTGAAAGTATGAACCCTAGGCCTTACTTCCTATCATTGCAATACCATTTACGCTCACTTTTACCATTAGTTACCTTGCTGTTTTTATAATTTCAGATTACAAAGACCTTTATCTACCATCCATATTGCACTTGTATCACCATCTCTTCGCCGAATTAGTGCACCTATACAATTCACCATTGTATTGGGTGTGTTGGGGACACAAGAGACTCTTTGTTATTTGGTTGCAGGGTTGCTTGAGAGAGACCATCTTCATCCTACGCCTCCTACGGATTGATAAACCTTAGGTCATCCACTTGAGGGAAATTTGCTACTGTCCTACAAACCTCTGCACTTGGAGGCCCAACAACGTCTACAAGAAAAAGGTTGTGTAGTAGACATCATCTATCAGAACAAAGCTCAGTCTCAAACTCAAAGGTCAAGTACTCCATATCACCGTCCGCTCTCAGAGGTTATTGCAACAAGTTTCAGCAGAAAGGGCACTATGCAAACAAGTGCTTCAACCAAAGGCGCCTTCCGCCTCCTCCTCGTGTGAGATCTTCCAGCAATGCATTGGTCAAGCATAATCCCAAGCATGCTAAGGTGAACATGATGAACACAGCTCAGGCAGAGGATTCTTTAGAAGTGATCATGGATAATCTTCTAGTTAACGATATTCTTGCAAAAGTTCTATTTGATACTGGTGCATCACACTATTTCATTTCAAGACCTTTTGCATCAAAGCATGAGTGGGGTTATCAAGAATTGCCTAGAACATTATCAGTTGTGTCCCCGGGTAAGCAAATGACATCTAATAATTGTGTCCCAGATGTTTCTATCAAGATGGGAAACTATAAATTTCTGTCTTCTCCAATTGTTCTTGGCGACTCGGATATTGATCTTATTCTCGTGATGGACTGGCTTTCTAAGCACAAGGCTTAGCTTTATTGTGCTGGCAGGCAGATTCAATTGACACGCTCTTCAAAGGAGGTGATCATCTATGCCGCTCGGGACGAAACAAGCTATGGTTCTTATTAATATACTTTCATGTCTTTCGGCCTTGTCAATGCTCCTCCAACGTTCTCTCGCATGATGAACTTCATCTTCAACCCTTACACAAACAATTTTGTCCTGGTGTATCTCGATGATATCTTGGTATTTTCCAAGAATAAGGAGCATCATGCCAAGCATTTGAGATTGGTGCTCGACAAACTCGGAGAGCATCAATTCTATGTGATGTTTTCCAAGTGTGAGTTCTGGCTTGACGAAGTTCTTTACCTTGGTCATATCATCTCCGCCAAGGGCAACGCTGTTAATCCCGAGAAGGTGTCTGCAATTGTCAATTGGGAGCCTCCTCAGAATGTCAGATAGCTCCAAAGTTTTCTTGGGCTTGCAAGCTATTGTCGAAGATTCGTTGAGAATTTCTCTAAGATTGCAAAGCCTCTTTCCAACCTCCTCCAGAAGCATGTCAAGTATATCTGGACACCTGAATGTGACGTTGCTTTCAACACCCTCAAAGAGAAGCTGGTAACAGCTCCTGTCTTGACTCCTCCTGATGAATCCAGGCCATTTGAAGTTTTCTGTGATGCCTCCTTACAAGGTCTCCATGTTGTGTAAATGCAAGAGAAGAAAGTTGTGGCTTATACATCTCGTCAGTTGAAGCCCAACGAAAGGAACTACCCCACTCACGATCTTGAGTTGGCGGCAGTTGTTCATGCATTATTAACATGGAGACATCTCTTGTTGGGAAGGAAAGTGGACATCTTCATAGATCATAAGAGCCTCAAGTACATCTTCACTCAACCCAACCTCAACCTCAGGCAGACTCGATGGGTCGAAATGATTCAAGAATACAATCCAAGTATTGAATATACTCCATGCAAGGCCAATGTCATTGCAGATGCTTTGAGAAGGAAGGCTTGCTGCAACAGCTTAATTCTCAAGCCCTTCCAACCGGACCTTTGTGAAGCTTTCCGCAAAATGAATCTCCAAGTTGTTCCTCAAGGCTTTCTTGCCAATCTGCAAGTCTCTCCTACTTTGGAAGATGAAATTCGTGAGGCACAACTTGATGCCATGGTGAAGAAGGTGAAACATGGGATTGCCAAGAGCCAACCCAAATACAAGTGCTATCGCATTGATGACAAAGACACTCTATTCTTTGAGGACCGGAAAGTCATTATGAACAAGGCACACAATTCCCTTCTATCCATTCATCCTGGAAGTACGAAGATGTACCATGACCTCAAGTAGTCGTATTGGTGGACTCGAATGAAGCGAGAAATTGCTCAATTCGTGAATGAATGTAATGTCTGCAGAAGGGTGAAAGCAGAACACCAACGACCAGCTAGTCTCCTCCAACCTCTTGCTATTCCAGAATGGAAGTTTAACCATATTGAAATGGACTTCTTGACTGGATTTCCCAAGTCCAAGCGTGGAAATGACGCAATCTTCGTTGTCATCCACAAGCTTACTAAAGTGGCTCATTTCCTCCCAATCAAAGAATCTATCACAGCAGCTCAGTTGGCAGAGCTATACACCTCCAGGATTGTCTCCTTGCACGGCATTCCGCAATTGATATCTTCAGATCGTGGAAGCATTTCACCTCCAAGTTCTGGGACTCCTTCCATAAGGCTATGGGCACCAACATTCGCTTCGGCATAGCTTTCCATCCTCAAACTAGTGGCCAAGTCGAGCGAGTCAATCAAATCCTTGAAGATATGCTCGGGTCTTGTGTCATTTCCTTCGGTATGAAGTGGGAAGATTGTCTTCCATATGCCGAGTTCTCCTAAAACAGCAGCTTCCAAGCAAGTTCGGGCAAGGCCCCATTCGAAATTCTCTATGGCAGAAAGTATCGTACTCCTCTCAATTGGTCAGAGACTGGTGAACACCAACTTCTTGGCAATGACTTAATCACAGAAGTTGAAGAAATGTGCAAAGTTATCCGTGAAAATCTCAAAGCCGCACAATCACGCCAGAAGAGTTACTATGATAGTAAGCACTATGATTTGTCTTTCGAGATTAGATACCATGTCTACCTCCGCGTCTCTGCAATGAAAGGTACTCGTCGCTTCAGTATCAAAGGGAAGCTTGCCCCTAGATACGTGGGTCCTTTCAAGATCATTGGCAAAATAGGCGACCCCGCCTATCAACTTGAGCTTCTGTCCAACTTCGCAAATGTGCATGATGTGTTTCACGTGTCACAGCTTCGCAAGTGCTTCAAGACTCCTGAGCGCACCATCAACTTTGAAGAGATTGATCTTCAAGAAGATTTGTCTTATCATGAGCATCCCATTGTTATTCTTGGAGAAACCGAGCGCAAGACTCGCAACAAGTCAATCAAATTCCTGAAAGTGAAGTGGTCACACCATTCCGACGGAGAAGCCACCTGGGAGCGCGAGGATCACCTCCATTCTGAATATCCGGAGTTCTTTCAGTCCTAGATCTCGGGACGAGATCCTCTCATAGTGGTGGAGTGTTGTAACACCCCGGATGTAACTTGACATATTTGTAACTCCGACTCTTGCCATTTTCGGCTTTAAGTTATGAGATTCCCTCCATGGTTGGGTTTTGTCTTTGTTTTGCATTTTCTTCATGTCATGCATTTCATATTATGTCATCATGTGCATCGCATTTGCATTCGTGTTCGTCTCATGCATCCGAGCATATTCCCCGTTGTCCGTTTCGCAATCCGACACTCCCACATGCACCGGCGCACCCTTCTTGTCTCTTTTGTGAGCAGGTGTTAAACATTCTCGAAATGGGCCAAGATTTGCCAAGTGGCCTTGGTACACCACCGGTAGACCGCCTGTCAAAATTTTGTTCCATTTGGAGGCCGTTTGATGCTCCAACGGTTAACCGGGTAACCACAAAGGCCTCTTGTGTGTGCAGCCCAACACCCCTCCAAAACGGCCCAATAACCCATCTAAACCATCTCCATGTCCTCCGTCGTCGGATCACGATCGTGTGGGCGAAAACCGCACCTCTTTTGGACACTCCAAACTCCCTCTACCTATAAATATGTGCCCCTCCCCGAAAATTCTCGCAGTCCAAACCCTAGCTCCCTTCTCCCCGCGCCGTCGGACGTGTCCGTCCGCGTCCACCAGCCACCTCACTCCGTCCAATCAGCGCCCGCCACGTTGCCAACCCCGCCGCCTCAGCCACTCCCGCGTCACCATGTCACCGCCTCCCGTCCCATGCGCCGCCGAAGCCCATCGCCGGCCCCCGTAGCCTGGTCGCCGCCGCCCCGCTCCTCCGCGTGCGCCACCTCGTCCGCCCGCGCGAGCCCCGCTCCAGCGCCGTCGCCCGCCGCGACCGCACCCTTGGCAGCCCGCTGGCACCGCCCTTGCGCCACCGCAGCACGCCACCGCGTCGCCCCGCCGCCGAGTGCGCCTCGCCGCCGCACCTCGCCTTGACCGCTGGCGCCGTCCCTGGCCCCTCCTCCGGCGAGCTCGACCTCCTCCGGTGTTCATCCCCGCGCTCCAGCATCCCCGTCCTCCCCTCCGGCAAGTTCTCCGGCGGGATCCGGCCGTCCTCGATCTCCGTGCCCGAACCCTAGATACGTTCCGCGGTGGTAAAATTCTACTAAGTCCTCGCTTTCCCTAATATTTTTATGCCCCTGTTCATCATGTTGTATCTCCGCGCTCGTTGCTCCGATTCATGCATATGATATGTCGAATTGTTCGTCTTGTTGAGCTCTTCACGTTAGAAGCATTTCCATGCATGTTACTATCTTTTATGGTGCCATTTTCATTGATGCAAGAGTGCTATAAAATGTTATTGTTGGTACTTATCAGATCATGAGGTTTTGTCATTTTTGTTGCATTTTATGTGTGCATCATATCAGAACATGTGTTTTGAACTACATCATGCCATCTTTACAGAGGTGCTTGTCTTATATTTTTGTAATCTATGTGGTGACTACCACAAGCATGCAAAGTAGGCTCCACAATGTTGCTGTTTTCAGGAATTAGGATTTTGTTTGCTATGATATGTTCCTGTAGCATGTTGTTTGCTTGCTCTAAACATTGCTTCCTGATGTTGTTTTTGACATGTTAGTAATTTCTTCAAGTCTGTGAAGCTCATATCTTTTGCACTTTTGCCATGCTTGTTTGAACCTGTTCTAGTGTGATTTAGCCGTAGCTCAGTGTTCATGTTTTGTCAAGCACCTCTTGTACATCATTACCATATGCTTTTTTGCCATGTTGGAGTACAATAGATTAGTTTCTTGTTGCATTCTAAGTGGCATCGTGTTATTAATCGCAGAATAGCACCATTCTTGTTTTGCTTGCCATTTGCAAACCGTGCATCCGTTTCCGGTGATCTTTATATCGATTTCAACCGAAATCATCTCATCGTTCCAGCGGCATACTTGGTTTTCCAAGTTGATGCCTTGTTCATTCTTCCCCTTCCAGAGCACGCATATGCATTACATATCTTATCTTGCATATCATGCCATGTATTGCATCATGTTGCTTGTGCATTGCCCCGTGATTGATTGTTGTTCCATTGCTTGTGTTCTTGCTTTGGGTAGAGCCGGGATACGAGTACATGACTAAGGAACCTGTTGAGTACGCTTTCGAGGATCAAGCTTTCGACAACTCTGAGAACCTTGCACGCAAGATGACCATTCCCTCGAAATCACTTCTATCTTTGCTTGCTAGTTGTTCGCTCTATTGCTATGTCACACTACCTACCACTTGCTATAGCATGCCTCCCATATTGCCATCTCAAGCCGCTAACCCACCTTCCTAGCAAACCGCTGTTTGGCAATGTTACCGCTTTTGCTCAGCCGCTCTTATAGTGTTGCTAGTTGCAGGTGAAGATGAAGTTTGTTCCATGTTGCAACATGGATATTGTTGGGATATCATTATTATCTCTTATTTACTTTAATGCATCTATATACTTGGTAAAGGGTGGAAGGCTTGGCCTTATACCTAGTGTTTTGTTCCACTCTTGCCGCCTTAGTTTCCGTCATACCGGTGTTATGTTCCTTGATTTTGCGTTCCTTACGTGGTTGGGTGTTATGGGAACCCCTTGAAAGTTCGCCTTGTATAAAACTCCTCTAGCAAGGCCCAACCTTGGTTTTACCATTTGCCTACCTACCACCATATACCTTTCCCTTGGGTTCTGCAGACTCAAGGGTCATCTTTATTTTAAACCCCCCCGGGCCAGTGCTCCTCTGAGTGTTGGTCTGAAACAGGCAACCTGCAGGGCCACCTTGGGGCAACTTCAGGGTTGGTTTTACTCGTAGCTTAACCTATCTGGTGTGCCCTAAGAACGAGATACGTGCGACTCCTATTGGGATTTGTCGGCACATCGGGCGGCTTTGCTGGTCTTGTTTTACCGTTGTCAAAATTTCTTGTAACGGGGTTTCCAAGACTGATCGGGTCTTCCCAGGAGAAGGAATATCCTTCGTTGACCGTGAGAGCTTGTGATGGGCTAAGTTGGGACACCCCTGCAGGGTTATAAACTTTCGAGAGTCGTGCCCACAGTTATGTGGCAGATGGGAATTTCTTAATATCCGGTTGTAGAGAACTTGACACTTAACTTAATTAAAATGAATCAACCGCGTGTGTTGCCGTGATGGTCTCTTTTTGGTGGAGTCCGGGAAGTGATATGGGCTTGTGTTATCCTTGCACGTAAGTAGCTTCAGGATCACTTCTTGATCACTTATAGCTTCTAGACCGTGCGTTGCTTCTCTTCTCGCTCTTATTTGCGTATGTTAGCCACCATATATGCTTAGTCTTGCTGCAGCTCCACCTCACTACCCTTTCCTACCCATCAGCTTAAATAGTCTTGATCTCGCGGTGTGAGATTGTTGAGTCCTCGTGACTCACGAATACTTCCAAATAGTTGCAGGTGCAGAGGATACTAGTGCAAGTGATGCTACCGAACTCAAGTGGGAGTTCGACGAGGATTTGGGCCGTTACTATGTTTCTTTTCCGTATGATCAGTAGTGTAGCCCAGTTGGGACGATCGAGGATCTAGCATTTGGGGTTGTCTTCCTTTATTTTTGTTCCGTAGTCGGACCTTTGATTATATTTTGGATGATGTATGAAATATTTATGTATTGTGTGAAGTGGGTATTGTAAGCCAACTCTTTATCCCTTTATTATTCAGTACATGGGATGTGTGAACATTACCCCTCTTGCGACAAGCCTACCATGCGGCTATGCCCTAAGTCGTGCCCCGACACGTGGGAGATATAGCCGCATTGTGGGTGTTACATCCACATACTCAACCATCATATAGTCTTCCATGATTGCTAACACTCACTACATACACATGAGCAAAACGTTTCAAGCGGACACATAGAAAGATAGGGGCTTATAGATTTCGCCTCCCAACATACTCACCTCAAGGGTGATGTCAACAATAATAACTCATGCTACCCATATCCAACTGGATATATGTGCCTATATCTTTCCTCACCACATGATGCTTGCCGAAAGAGAAAATAAAAGGAATAGGGAGAAAAACTTTGACACTTGCATAAAAGTAAATACATAAAAGTAAAATATAGGCCCTTCGTAGAGTGAAGCAGAGGTTGCCATGCGCTAATTTGTTTGTATGCTCAATCTCTTAGTGCAAAAGAACGTCACGTTATATTTCCCCTTATGATAGAAACCTTTATTATGCATTCTGCCGCTTTTATTCTTTGCCGTCACAAGTTCGTACAACACTCAATTTTCTCTTACACTAAATGATCCAACACTTTTAGAAGCAATTTTTATTGCCTTATTGCACCGATGACAACTTACTTGAAGGATCTGACTCAAACCTTAGGTATGTATGGTGGCCACTTGAAAATAAGATTTGGGTTTAAGGGTTTTTGGGTGCACAAGTAGTATCTCTACTTAGTGCGGAATTTTTGGCTAGCAAAGATAGGGGCAAGCACCACATGTTAAAGGATCTATGACAATATAACTTCTATGTGAATATGAATAAACATAAATCACTACATTCTCTTCCTTGTCCAATATCAACAATTTTGGCATAAAATAATTTGATGGGGGCTCACTATCACAAAAGATGTCCAAGATAGTGTATTTGCATGTGAATCTTCTCTTCCCTTATTAATTCTTTCATGAACTGCATCATTGACCAATGCAATTTTTGTAAATATCCAATAAAATTTTCTAATTATACTCTTCCTTATTTCATGTCATTACTTACTATAAGATTATCATATGATCTTTTTTATTTATTTCCTTTCTTTTTATGGAAACATGAGTGTAAAGAGAACAAAACTTCAAACTAAACTTTATTATATATCTCGCACATGATATTACAAGGATAGATCACTAAGCAAACTCTCAAAAAGAAAGGATCGAACTAAACTTCTATTCAGCTAAAGAAAATGATAACTATGGTTCGAACTAAGATAAGTAAAGGCAAAAGATAGTGGAGGTGATACGATACCGGGGCACCTCCCCCAAGCTTGGCACAAGCCAAGGGGCGTGCCCATACCCGATAGTCAATTTTCTTTTGGTGGTGAAGAAGCGATCATATCCTCGGGTTTCCATGGCAGAGGCTCGCCATCATAGGAGGAGGAGTGAGTCTCACGGGACCTGCAACTGGCAGCCAAACTCATAACTTTAAGCCTCGCCTCACATTCAAACACTTGGTTTTGGATATCATAGATCTGGCTTTGGAGGAAGTTTATTTGCTCGTTGATGGTGACGACAATGTCCTTCATGGATTTTCCATCCACCTTGAGATCACGGGTGTAGTCCGTGATCATGAGGTGATTGGCATTGAGTCCATGTTCCACCATCCCCTTGCACCGAAAGACATCTTGCTCCATAACTTCAAGCCTGGCCTCCAAGGTTCCCATCCCTTTGGGACCTTGCACATCGCGGATGTGAAGCACCCCCTCATGCATCTGGATAGCCTGAGGGTGCCGCATCACCTCTTGCACATATGGGCTGATGACGTTCTCGAAGAACTTGTCCTTGGAGGAGCGTGAAGCAGCAATGTTAGATGGGATCTGTCAGAAAATATCAAGGAAAAGAAAACAGGAGATTTCTCTGCGATACAATGGTCAATAGGTTCGGGGGTACATAAAGATTTTTTTTCTCTTGGGAAACAAGCAAACGGAAGAAAAACGGAGTCCGGAAGGTACTTATTTTCCTAATTTTGCAAATATTCCAAAACTGACAAAAAGTATTTTTGCGGATTTTTCGGACTCTGTTTACTTACTGTATCACGCACCTCCTCTTTTTCACGATTCTGTAGTGTTCCTAAAGGTTTCTTTTATGTGTTCTTCCAGTGTCATAGTTTGGATAATATTGCTTTCAACATTAATGTGCGCACCTAAGATATAATGTTTTATTCTTTGCCCATTGACTACCTTCGGGTTAGTACCTTCGGCATTATTTATTTTGATAGCTCCAGATCGATAAACCTCCTCGATAACATAGGGTCCTTCCCATTAGAGAGGAGTTTTCCTGCAAAGAATCTGAAACGAGAGTTGTACAAAATAACATATTCTCCAACTTTGAACTCACGCTTTTGGATTCTTTTATCATGCCATCTTTTGACTTTTTCTTTAAATAACTTGGCATTTTCATAAGCTTGGGTTCTCCATTCATCTAGTGAGCTAATATCAAATAACCTCTTTTCACCGGCAAGTTTGAAATCATAGTTGAGTTATTTAATTGCCCAATATACTTTATGTTCTAACTCAAGAGGCAAATGACAAGCTTTTCCATAAAGCATTTTATAGGGAGGCATACCCATAGGATTTTTATATGTTGTTCCACAAGCCCAAAGTGCATCATCTAATTTCTTATACCAATTCTTCTGAGACCTATTAACAGTCTTTTGTAAAATTAAATTTATTTCTCTATTGCTAAGTTCAACTTGACCACTAGACTGAGGATGATAAGGTGATGCAATTCTATGGTTAACATCATACTTAGCAAGCATTTTATGGAAAGCACCATGAATAAAATGTGAACCACAATCAGTCATTAAATAACTAGGGACTCCAAACCTTGGGCAAATAACTTCCTTAAGCATTTTGACAGAGGTGTTGTGATCGGCACTACTAGTTGGAATAGCTTCTACCCACTTAGTAACATAATCAATAGCAACAAAAATATGTGTGTACCCATTAGAGGAAGGAAAAGCTCCCATATAATCAAATCCCCAAACATCGAATGGTTCAACAGCAACACAATAATTCATAGGCATTTCCTTAACCAATATTACCAATCCTTTGACATTCATCACAAGATAAAACAAACTTACGGGCATCCTTGAAGAGAGTAGACCAATAAAAACTAGATTGCAATACCTTGTGAGCAGTTCTATCTCCAGCATGATGCCCTCCATAAGCTTCAGAGTGACATTTCTATAGTATTTGTCCCTATTCATGCTCATGTACACGACGTCTAATAATATCATCTACTCCTTCTTTATAAAGATGTGGGTCATCCCAAAAGTAGTGTCCTAAATCATATAAGAACTTTTTCTTTTGTTGGTATGTGAAGCAAGGTGGTATATATTTAGCAACAATGTAATTAGCATAGTTAGCATACCAAGGAGTATTATGAGAAACATTTATTGCAACTAACTGCTCATCAGGAAAACTATCATTAATAGGTTGTGGGTCATCAAGAATATTTTCTAGCCTAGACAAGTTATCAGCCACGGGATTCTCAGCTCCCTTTCTATCAATGATATGTAAATCAAATTCTTGCAGCAAGAGAACCCACCTAATGAGTCTAGGTTTAGCATCTTTCTTTTCCATAAGATATTTTATAGTAGCATGATCGGTGTGAACAATTACTTTAGAATCAACACTGTAAGATCTAAATTTATCCCAAGCAAACACCACTGCTAAGAATTCTTTTTCGGTAGTAGCATAATTTCGTTGAGCATTGTCTAGAGTTTTACTAGCATAATGAATAATATTTAATTTCTTATCAACTCTTTGTCCTAGAATAGCATCAACAACATAATCACTAGCATCGCACATAATTTCAAAAGGTAAGTTCCAATCAAGTGGTTGAACGATAGGTGCAGAAATCAAGGCTTTCTTAAGTGTTTCAAATCCTTCTACACAATCATCATCAAAAACAAATGGAAATTCCTTTTGGAAAAGATTTGTAAGAGTCATAGAAATTTTAGAGAAGTCTCTAATAA
The DNA here is from genome assembly GCF_003073215.2 of Triticum urartu. Lineage (NCBI taxonomy): Eukaryota > Viridiplantae > Streptophyta > Magnoliopsida > Poales > Poaceae > Triticum > Triticum urartu. Next base: position 336,663,840 of record NC_053025.1, on the reverse strand, counting down.
ACCTCCTATAGAAACCAGCATGACCGGGGAAACTTCGAATACCTTTGATATCTTTAGGACATGGCATTTTCTCAATTGCATCAACTTTAGATTTATCCACCTCAATACCTCATTCAGAAATTTTATGTCCCAAGACAATACCTTCATTAACCATAAAGTGGCACTTCTCCCAATTCAAGACAAGATTAGTCTACTCACATCTCTACAAAACTTGATCAAGGTTGCTTAAGCAATCATGAAAAGAAGTTCCGTAAATGGAGAAATCATCCATGAAAACCTCAACAATCTTTTCACAAAAATCAGAGAATATAGGAGTCATACATCTTTGAAAGGTAGCAGGTGCATTGCATCAACCAAAAGGCATACATCTATAAGCATAAGCTCCAAAAGGACAAGTAAAGGTGGTTTTCTCTTGACAGGTTGTGAAACAGGTATTTGAGAAAACCAGAATATCCATCAAGGAAGCAAAAGTGTGTGTGCTTCGATAATCTTTCTAGCATTTGATCAATAAAAGGTAGAGGGTAATGATCTTTTCTAGTAGCCTTATTTAATTTTCTAAAATTAATTACCATTATGTAGCCAGTAACAATTCTTTGCGGAATAAGTTCATTCTTATCATTAGGAACAACAGTGATACCTCCCTTCCTAGGGACACAATGAACATGACTTACCCATCTACTATCAGCTATAGGATAGATTATACCTGCTTCCAAAAAGCTTCAGTATTTCAGTTCTCACCACTTCTTTCATTTCAGAATTCAAATGTCGTTGGTGATCAACAACGGCTTTAGCATCAGGTTCCATATTAATTTTGTGCTTACAGAGAGTGGGACTAATGCCCTTTAAATCATCAAGAGTATACCAATAGCAGCTCAGTGCTTCTTCAGATCCTTTAATAATCTTTCTTCTTCATGTTCTGAAAGGTTAGCACTAATAATAACAGGATATATCTTCTTCCCATCAAGATAAGCATATTTCAAAGTGTCTGGCAATTTTTTAATTGAAACATGGGATCACCTTTAGGTGGAGGAGGACCTCCTAGAGTTTCAATGGGCAAATTGTGTTTAAGCAGAGGACGTTGTTCAAAGAAAATCTTATCTATTTCATTTCTTTCATGCATATGCATATCATTGTCATGGTATAGCAAATATTGTTCTAGTGGATCAGTAGGAGGCACGGTAATAGAAGCAAGACTTACTAGGCAATTCTTTCTTATGCTGCTTCCTTACTAGGAAATTCTTTCTTATGCTGCTTCCTAGGCAATTCTTTCTTCCTTAAAGGCAATTCTTTCTTATGCTGCTTCCTAGGCAAACATTTCATCCTTACTAGGCAATTCTTTCTTATGCTGCTTCCTACTAAACTTAGTTAAACTCATGAGACTCATCACCAAAACTTACACCGATGGTTTGTTTCTCACAATCTATTTTAGCATTAACGGTGTTCAAGAAAGGTCTATCAAAGATAATAGGACAAAAGTCATCTTTTGGGGAACCAAGAACAAGAAAGTCAGTAGGGTATTTTATTTTCCCACACAAGACTTCAACATCTCTAACAATCCCAAGTGGTGTGTTGGTGTCTCTATTAGCAAGTTAAATAGTAACAATGATGTATTCTATTTCAGCGGGTGCTATATCATTCATAATTTCTTGATATAAGATAAAAGGAATAGCACTCACGCTAGCAACTATGTCACATAAACCATGATAACAGTGATCTCTTGTTTTTACTGAGACAACATGCATGCCAACAACAGGTCTATGTTTATCTTTTTCATCGGGTTTAGCAATTCTAGCAGCTTCATCACAGAAGTAAATAACATGCCCATCGAAATTTTCAACCAGGAGATCTTTAACCATAGCAACACTAGGTTCTAACATGATTTGTTTAGCTGGTTTAGGTGTTCTAATATAGCTTTTATTGACCACATTTGAAACCTTACCGTGTTCCTTTATCCTAACAGGAAAAGGTGGGTTTTCAATATAAGTAGTAGGAACAATCGAATCAACATTGTAGATAATAGTTTCATATTTAGCTATTACCGGTTCCTTAGTTTCTTCTTTAATAGGCGGGTGATATTTATACCACTTCTCTTTAGGGAGATCAACATGAGTAGCAAATGATTCACAAAAGGAGGCTACTACCTCAGAGTCAAGTCCATATTTAGTGCTAAACTTTTGAAAAGCATCGGTATTCGTAAAAGATTAAACACAATCATACTTAAGATTAATACCTGACTCTTTACCTTCATCGAGTTCCCAATATTCAGAGTTGTGTTTACTTCTTTCTAAAAGATCCCACTAGAAATCAATAGTCTTCTTCATAATCGAACCAGTGTAAGAAGTATCAAGCACGGATCGATCATCATGAGAAAGCCGAGCATAAAAAATTTGAATGATAATTTCTCTTGAGAGCTCATGATTGGGGCATGAATATAACATTGACTTAAGCCTCCCCAAGCAAGAGCTATAATTTCTCCTTCATGAGGCCAAAAATTATATACGTAATTCCGATCGCGATGAACTAGATGCATAGGATAATTTTTTTTGGTGAAACTCCAATTTCAATCGATTCCAATTCCAAGATCCAATATCATCGCATAGCCTATACCATGCCAATGCTTTTCCCTTCAAAGATAAAGGGAAAACCTAGAAGCTTAAATAATCCACAAATTGCTTCCACATATATTAAGTGCATATTAGGATGTTCGGTTCCATCTCCTGCATAAGGATTAGCTAGCAGTTGTTCTATCATACCCGAAGGAATTTCATAACCAATATTTTTAGTAGGTGCAGTAGGTTGAGGGGTGACTAATTGCGGTACCGATCGATGTGAAGATACCCCGAACAAACCCCTCAAAGGATTATTTTCCATTGTAAGAAGTGATAGTACATTTCAGCACGTAGTAATAATTTTTCCTTACCGATTTCCACTTACCAAGAGCGCTTCACTCCCCGGCAACGGTGCCAGAAAAGAGCCTTGATGACCCACAAGTATAGGGGATCAATTTTAGTCCTTTCGATAAGTAACAGTATCGAACCCAACGAGGAGCAGAAGGAAATGACAAGTGGTTTTCAACAAGGTATTCTCTGCAAGCACTGAAATTATAAGTAACAAGTAGTTTGATAGAAAGATAATTTGTAATGAGAAAGTAATGGTAATGGTAACAAAAGTTCAGCAAGGTATCCCAATCCTTTTGAGGCAAAGGACGGGCCAAAATGGTCTCTTCTGATAAGCAAAGCGTTCTTGAGGGTACACGGGAATTTCAACTAGCCACTTTCATCAGGTTGGTTCAATTTGTGTTCGCTAATTTGATAATTTGATATGTGGGTGGACTGGTGCTTAGGTGTTGTTATTACTTGAAAAAACCTCCTACTTATGATTAACCCCCTCGCAAGCATCCGCACCTACGAGAAAAGTATTAAGAATAAATTGTAACCATAGCATTAAACTTTTGGATCGAAATCAGCCCCTTACGGAATAGCGCGTAAACTAAGGTTTAAGCTTCTGTCACTCTCGCTACACATCATCTAATAAATACTCCAAAATGCATTCTCTTAGGCCCAAATATGGTGAAGTGTTAGGTAGTCGACGTCACATGACACCACTAAGGGAATCACAACATACATACCATCAAAATATCGAACACATATAAAATTCACATGATTACTTGCAGCAAGATTTCTCCCGTGACCTCAAGAACAAAAGTAACTACTCACAAATGATAATCATGCTCAAGATCAGAGGTGTATTAAATAGCATATTGGATCTGAACATATAATCTTCCACCAAATAAACCATATAGTACTCAACTACAAGATGTAATCAACACTACTAGTCACCCACAAGTACCAATCTATAGTTCTGGTTTAAAGATTGAACACGAAGAATTTAATCCAGTAAATGATGAATTTGATCCAGTAAAAGTTTCCCTTTTTCAGATATACGGTGTCGCACATAACAAGCATGCTCATCTAAGGATTTTTCCTCAACAAAGCTAGCTGGGGTTTCAGCACGAGCACATAGAGATCGAAGATGATCCAAGTAAAAAGCTTCAGGAGTGTGATAGATTTTGAGTGGTTTTTCAACCATTGGTTCAGTAGGTACAACTATTTTTTTTGGTATTTTGCGTTTCCTACCCATAACTCAAGATAGAAAACAAGAGCACAAAAATAAAAACTACTTAGTGATAAAGCAAACAAGCACACACGAGAATATTCACCCCACACTATTGCTCCCCGGCAACGGCACCAGAAAAAGGTCTTGATAACCCACAAATATAGGGGATCAATTGTAGCCTCTTTCGATAAGTAGGAGTGTCGAACCCAAAGAGAGCTAAAGGTAGAACAAATATTCCCTCAAGTTCTATCGACCACCGATACGACTCTATGCACGCTTAATGTTTGCTTTACCTAGAACAAGTATGAAACTAGAAGTACTTTGTAGGTCTTTTTGGATAGGTTTGCAAGAATATAAAGTGCACGTAAATAAAAAGTAGGGGCTCTTTAAGTAAAGAAGCAATAAAGTTAGTATAGCGAGTGTGGAAAAGTGGTGGTAGGAGTTGCGAAATTGTCCCTAAGCAATTGACTATGTTACTAGACCGATAGCAAGTTTTATGTGGGAGAGGCCACTTCTAGCATGTCATCCCTGACTTGGAATTCTATGCACTTATGATTGGAACTATTAGCAAGCATCCGCAACTACTAACGTTCATTAAGGTAAAACCCAACCATAGCATTAAGATATATTGGTCCCCTTCAATCCCGTATGCATCAATTTCTATGCTAGGTTGAAGCTTATGTCACTCTTGCCCCCCAATATATAGTCCTATCAACATACAACTAACCCTATGGTGTGATGCACGCGCGCGCTCATATGATGGGCACCAAAGTACAGCAACATAACCACAAGCAAATTAAACCAATTATAGCAATTCATGAACCACCGATAGGACAACGAAAATCTACTCAGACATCATAGGATGGCAACACATCATTGAATAATGATATGAAGCATAAAGCACCATGTTCAAGTAGTGGGTAAAGCTGGTTGCAGGAGAGTGGACCGCTGTAGATAGAGGGGGGAAGGTGATGGAGATGTTGGTGAAGAAGATGGCGGAGGTGTTGGTGTAGATTGCGGTGATGATGATGGCCCCCGGTGGTGTTCCGGTGCCACCGGAAGCGAGGGGGGAGAGCCCCCCTTCTTATTCTTCTTATTCTTATTCCTTGACCTTCTCCCTAGATGGGAGAAGGGTTTCCCCTCTGGTCCATGGCCTCCATGGAGGCGGAGGGGTGAGAGCCCCTCCGAGATTGGATATGTCTCTCTGTCTCTCTCTGTTTGTGCGTTCTCAGATTCTGCCCTTTCACCATTTCTTAAATTCCCGGAGATCCGTAACTCCGATTGGGCTGAAATTTTAACATGTTCTCTATCCGGATATTAGCTTTCTTGCGGCAAAATAAGGGCATCAACAGCCTTACAGGGTGGCCACGACGGCCCAGGGCGCGCCTGACCCCCTGGGGCGCGCCCCCTGCCTCGTGGCCCCCTCGGGCATCATCTCGCGTTGATTCTTATTCCAAAAAATAACATATAGTCCAAAAAAATCTCCGTTAGTTTTTATCCCGTTTGGACTCCGTTTGATATGGATTTACTACGAAACAAAAAACATGCAACAAATAGGAACTGGCACTAGGCACTGGATCAATATGTTAGTCCCAAAAATAGTATAAAAAGTTGCCAAAAGTATATGAAAGATGTATAATATTGGCATGGAACAATCAAAAATTATAGATACGATGGAGACGTATCAGCATCCCCAAGCTTAATTCCTGCTCGTCCTCGAGTAGGTGAATGATAAAAAAGATATTTTTTGATGTGGAATGCTACCTAGCATAATCTTGATCATGTAATCTAATCATGGCATGAATATTAAGACACGAGTGATTCAAAGCAATAGTCTATCATTTGACATTAAGACAATAATACTTCGAGCATACTAACCAAGCAATTATGTCTTATCAAAATAACATAGCCAAAGAAAGCTCATCCCTACAAAATCATATAGTCTGTCTATGCTCCATCTTCACCACACAAAGCATTCAAATCATGCACAACCCCAATGACAAGCCAAGCAATTGGTTCATACTTTTTAAGGCGCTTCATCCTTTTCAACCCTCACGCAATACATGAGCACAAGCCATGGAGATAACACTATGGGTGGAATAGAATAAGATGATGGAGGTTGTGTGGAGAAGACAAAAAGGAAGAAATTCTCACATCGACACGGCTAATCAACGGGCTATGGAGATGCCCATCAATTTATGTCAATGAGAGGAGTAGGGATTGCCATGCAACGGATGCACTAGAGCTATAAGTGTATGAAAGCTCAAACTGGAAACTAGGTGGGTGTGCATCCAACTTGCTTGCTCATGAAGACCTCGGGCATTTGAGGAAGCCCATTATTGGAATATACAAGACAAGTTCTATAATGAAAATTCCCACTAGTATATGAAAGTGATAACTCAAGAGTCTCTCTATATAAAGAACATGATGCTACTCTAAAGCACAAGTGTGGTAAAAGGATAGTAACATTGCCCCTTCTCTATTTTTCTCTCCTTTTTTGGGGCATTCTCTCTTTTTTGGCCTTTATCTTTTTTTTATTTTTACGTCCGGATTCTCATCCCGACTTGTGGGGGAATCATAGTCTCCATCATCCTTTCCTCACTCGGACAATGCTCTAATAATGATGACCATCACACTTTTATTTACTTACAACTCAATATTACAAATCGATGCTAGAACAAAGATATGACTCTATATGAATGCCTCCGGCGGTGTACTGGGATGTGCAATGATCTAGCGTAGCAATGAAACCAAAAATCGGACAAGCAATGAAAACATCATGCTAGCTATCTTACGATCATTCAAAGCAATATGACAATAAATGCTCAAGTCATGTATATGATGATGATGATGGAAGTTGCATGGCAATATATCTTGGAATGGCTATGGAAATGCCATGATAGGTAGATATGGTGGCTGTTTTGAGGAAGATATAAGTAGGTTTATGTGTGATAGAGTGTATTGTATCATGGGGTTTGGATGCACCAGCGAAGTTTGCACCAACTCTCGAGGTGAGAAAGGGCAATGCACGGTACCGAAGAGGCTAGCAATGATGGAAGCATGAGAGTGCGTATAATCCATGGACTCACATTAGTCATAAAGAACTCATATACTTATTGCAAAAGTTTATTAGCCCTCAAAGAAAACTACTAATACGCATGCCCCTAGGGGGATAGATTGGTAGGAAAAGATCATCGCTCGTCCCCGACCGCCACTCATAAGGAAGACAATCAATAAATACCTCATGCTCCAACTTCGTTACATAACGGTTCACCATACATGCATGCTATGGGACTTGCAAACCTCAACACAAGTATTTCTCAATTTCACAATTACTCAACTAGCACGACTCTAATATCACCACCTTTATATCGCAAAACTATTGCAAGGAATCAACTCTCTAAATAGATATAAGTGAAGCAAGAGAGTTTAATTCTTTCTACAAAACATATGCCCGCGCTCTAACAAATATAAGTGAAGCAAAAGAGCATTCTACAAATGGCGGTTTTCTATGTGAAGAGAAACAGGCAATCCAAACTTCAAATGATATAAGCGAAGCACATGAAGCATTCCATAAAGCCATACTCAAAAGATATAAGTGAAGTGCAATGAGCATTCTATAAATCAACCAAGGACTATCTCATACCAGCATGGTGCATAAAAGAAGAGTGAAAACTAAATGCAAAAGACGCTCCATGATTGCACATATCGCATGAACGAAACGAATCCGAAAACATACCGATACTTGTTGAAGAAAGATGGGATGCCTTCCGGGGTATCCCCAAGCTTAGACGCTTGATTCTCCTTCAATATTTACTTGGGGTGCCTCGAGCATCCCCAAGATTTATCTCTTTCCTCTCTTCCTTCTTCTCACATCGAGACCTCCTCGATCTTCGAACACTTCATCCACACAAAACTCAACAGAAAGCTCGGTAAGATCCGTTAGTATAATAAAGCAAATCACTACTCTAAGTATTGTTGCGAACCAATTAATATTTTGTTTTTTCATTTTAGCTACGGTAATATAACTTTTCCATGGCTTAATCCACTGATATAAATCGATAGTTTCATCAAAACAAGCAAACTATGCATCAAAAACATAATATGTCTAAAATAGAACAATCTGTAATAATTTGAACATTCACCATACCTCTGGTACTCCAAAAGTCTACCAAAATTAAGAAAAATAAAAAACTTGTATAGAAAGACACTGCAAAAAGTTTCATAACCATTTGACGTTCCAGCAAAAAATGTAAAATCGTGCGCTACAGCCAAAGTTTCTGTCCTGCACCGTACAAACCAACAAATAATCGAAAACATCCTAAAGGCAAACCTTGGCACATTATTTTTATAATACAATGGAATTGTACAAGGTGGTAATTATTTTTGTTGAAAAGTTTCCATAATCAAGATTCACAAAGTTTCCGTGAGCATGAACAAAGTTCAAGGAGCTCCCCCACTTCAACAATGCTTGTCTCTCTCACTTTCACTTCCTTTATGAAAAGTTTTGGGTTCCCCTCTTTATTTTTTTGCTTTTAAACTTATATGAAAGAACTCAACAGAAATAAATGACTCTCTAAAACTTCCGGGTTGTCTCCCTGGCAGCACTTTCTTTAAAGCCATTAGGCTAGGCATATAGTGCTCAAGTAATGAATCCACCCGGATCCCAAGGTATATCAAAGACAATTTTAATTAACAATGATTTGTGATTTAGTAGTGAGCACAAAGCAACATATATCATGTAATGACGGAGTCTAACTCTCTTCCTATGCATCGGCATGTCATAAAAGAACAATTCATGCACACATAGTAAAGGCCAATGCATAGTATAAACAGTTTCTTGCAATTTTATCATATTGGAAACATGAAGAGGCGGAGATGTAGTTCCTCTCTCATAATAATTGCAAGTAGGAGAAGCAAGCACATGCATATTATATTTATCAAATCATCATGTGTAGTAGTGAAACGCAACCCATCAATATAATCCTTAATAAGGGCAAACTTCTCCGATATAGTGTAGTCTGGAGAATTCAAATAGATAATAGGACTATCATGTGTGGGTGCAATAGCAAAAATTTCATGTTTAACATAAGGAACTATAGCAAGTTCATCTCCGTAAGCATAATTCATATTGGCATCTTGGCCACAAGCATAGCAAGCATCATCAAACAAGGATATTTCAAAAGAATCAACGGGATCATAACAATCATCATAGCATTCATCCTTCAGTAAATTCGAAGGGAAATTAAACAATGTATGAGTTCAAGAGTTACTATCATTAGAAGGTGGGCACGGGTAGCTAATCCGCTCTTCCTCCTTTTGTTCTTCGCTCTCGTCATCATCTTTTTCATCCAATGAGCCAAAAGTTTCATCAATTCCTTCTTCCATAGACTCCTGAAAAATATTAGTCCCTTCTTGGATAGCGGAGGAGTCCTCAATATATGGTTTAACATAGGAATTAGAAGCATAATTATCATAACAATATTTAAGTATGGCAAAATTTTCAGTTTTGTAAAGAGTAGCATCATACATTTCAATCAAAGAAGCAATTTCATAAGCACCCTTAAAAGCAACAAATTCTTCAATTTGTTGAACATCATAGTAATTATAAACACCCTTAGCATATGAAGATACGATTACATTATCAATAAACTCACATTGGTAGGGAAGGTGTTTCTTAGGGCTTTCAGAACAACAAGTAACATCATATATTTCACATAAATTCCAAGCATAGTATTGCAAACGATGAATTTGATCCAGTAAACGTTTTCCTTTTTTAGTTATATGGTGTCGCACATAACAAGCATGCTCATCTAAGGATTTGCCCTCGACTAAGCTAGTTGGGGTTTCAGCACGAGCACATAGGGATCAAAGATGATCCAAGTAAAAAGCTTCAGGAGTGTGATAGATTTTCAGTGGTTCTTCAACGATTGGTTCAGTAGTTACAACTAATTTTTTTGGTATTTTGCGTTTCCTACCCATAACTAAAGATAGAAAACAAGAGCACAAAAATAAAAACTACTTAGTGATAAAGCAAACAAGCACACACGAGAATATTCACCCCATGCTATTGCTCCCCGGCAACGGCGCCAGTAAAAGGTCTTGATAACCCACAAGTATAGGGGATCGATTGTAGCCTCTTTCGATAAGTAAGAGTGTCGAACCCAACGAGGAGCTAAAGGTAGAACAAATATTCCCTCAAGTTCTATCGACCACCGATACAACTCTACGCACGCTTAACGTTTGCTTTACCTAGAACAAGTATGAAACTAGAAGTACTTTGTAGGTGTTTTTGGATAGGTTTGCAAGAATATAAAGTTCACGTAAATAAAAAATAGGGGCTATTTAAGTAAAGAAGCAATAAATTTAGTATAGTGAGTGTGGACAAGAGGTGGTAGGAGTTGCGAAATTGTCCCTAAGCAATTGACTACGTTACTAGACCGATAGCAAGTTTTATGTGGGAGAGGCCACTGCTAGCATGTCATCCCTGACTTGGAATTCTATGCACTTATGATTGGAACTATTAGCAAGCATCCGCAACTACTAACGTTCATTAAGGTAAAACCCAACCATAGCATTAAGATATATTGGTCCCCTTCAATCCTGTATGCATCAATTTCTATGCTAGGTTGAAGCTTCTGTCACTCCTGCCCTCCAATAGATAATCCTATCAACATACAACTAACCCTATGGTGTGATCCACGCGCGCGCTCATATGATGGGAACCAAAGTATAGCAACATAACCAGAAGCAAATTAAACCAATCATAGCAATTCATCAACCACCGATAGGACAACGAAAATCTACTCAGACATCATAGGATGGGAACACATCATTGGATAATAATATGAAGCATAAAGCACCATGTTCAAGTAGAGGGTAAAGCGGGTTGCGGGAGAGTGGACCGCTATAGATGGGGGGGAAGGTGATGGAGATGTTGGTGAACAAGATGGCGGAGGTGTTGGTGTAGATTGCGGTGATGATGATGGCCCCCAGTGGTGTTCCGGCGCCACCGGAAGCGAGGGGGAGAGAGCCCCCTTCTTATTCTTCTTCCTTGACCTTCTCCCTAGATGGGAGAAGGGTTTCCTCTCTGGTCCATGGCCTCCATGGAGGCGGAGGGGTGAGAGCCCCTCCGAGATTGGATCTGTCTCTCTGTCTTTCTCTGTTTCTGCGTTCTCAAATTTTGCCCCCGTTTCTTAAATTCTCGGACATCCGTAACTCCGATTGGGCTGAAATTTTAACATGATCTCTATCCAGATATTAGCTTTCTTGCGGCGAAAGAAGGGCATCAAGCATATTACGGGGTGGCCACGAGGGCCTAGGGCGTGCCTGACCCCCTGGGGCGCGCCCCCTGCCTCGTGGCTCCCTCGGGCATCGTCTCGCGTTGATTCTTCTTCCTAAAAATCACATATATTCCAAAAAAATCTTTGTCAGTTTATATCCCATTTGGACTCCGTTTGATATGGATTTACTGTGAAACAAAAAACATGCAACAAACAGGAACTTGCACTAGGCACTGGATCAATATGTTAGTCCCAAAAATTGTATAAAAAGTTTCCAAAAGTATAAGAAATTTGTATAATATTCACATGGAACAATCAAAAATTATAGATACGACGGAGACGTATCAAGCCTGACATAGCTTTTTCAGGTCTAGATTTCCAGCTGCCGGAATTCTCCCTCTTTGTGTGAACCTTGCATATTATAAGAGAAAAGGCATTAGAATTACTCCAAAAAGCACTATTATGCATAAAAACAATATAAATAACAGTAGGTAAACATGATACAAAATGGAGGTACCACCTGCTGCTCTGCGCCCGCTGGCGCCCGCTTGGCTTTGGTTGTCATGGCTTGTGTCACCTCGACAACATGAGGTAGGCGCCTGCATAGGAATCTCCGCTCCTTGGGAGCCAGCCTGAGGAGGCCGCTCCCTCCGGAGGTCTTGGCATCGCCCACCTCGTGAAGCTTGGCCCCTCACGAGGGTCTTTTCTTAGCGGTGCTAAAGATGGGTCGTACAAGGCCGTCGATGGAGCCACGTCGTGGGCCGCAGGAATCTCTGCCCCTTAGGACCCAGCCTGAGGAGGCAGCTCCCTCTGGAGGTCTTGGTGTCGTCCGCCTCGTGAGGCTTGGCCCCTCGCGAGGGTCTTGTCTTTCCAGTGCTTAAGATGGGCCATACCAGGCCATCGATGGAGCCACGCTGTGGGCTGCAGGCAGACAGGTCTGGGTACCCTAGTTCCCAGAACACCGACAGTAGCCCCCAGGCCCAAGGCGTGCTCGGACTTGGCTTCGAGCCGAAGCCAAGAGTCAAGGGTGAAGCGTCGCGGGCCCCAATCGCCTACGGACCGAGTCGACGCATGGCGCTTGATGGGATGTGGGAGTCTTCACTCCCCCATGCTGCCTCAACAACCGTTTGACCTGACAACTGCCTGTTAAACGCAGCCCAGCCATCATTGCCCATCGTGCTCGTCCTCTGCTCCTTCTCTTTCCTGTGAGCTTGTTCCCCCCTTCTCTAGATTCCGCACCAGCGCCAATACACTTCTACCGTCATGGCTCCCGGGTTCACAAAGAAAGGGAAAGTCCACGCACCCATGGAGCCTTTGCCGAGGTTAGAACCCGCGCTGGACCGGTCCATGATGATCAACCAGGAGGGGCTGGACAAAGTCCGGCAGGCCCTCGCCGCCGATTCCAACGAGTGGAAGGCGACGACGGTCTGGCCTGCCTCCTGGGCCTTAGTCCACATGGGGGCCACTAGATTCCCCCTTCATCTCCATGCCCTCTTAGCCGGCCTGGTCCCCCCTTTCTCTAATTTCTTCAACGTCGTGCTCTCGCATTATCAGATCCAAGCGCTGCATCTTGACCCTGGATCCATCATCCTCCTTTCCGCTTTCGCCTTCCTGTGCGAAGCTCTCGTGAGCATTGCCCCATCCGTGGCCTTGTTTCGTCATTTCTTCTCTTTCCACCTAGTCGATAGCAGTCATCGCTCGAGGTGCGTGTCATTCCAGGTGACGACGACGACAACTGGCTCCAGCATTGACTTCATGCTACGCCCGGATGTGAAGGGATTCCGGAAGCAGTGGGTGTATTGGACACCATCGTGCGTAGCCCCCTGCTCCTCCTTCCGTGGGCGCCTACGGAGCCGAGCTCCGGCTGGGGACATGTGGAGCTCATCGACAGGCGCCCTGCATGTGTCCTGTCAAGGCTGGCCAAGCTGAAGGAGGCGGGGTGACGGTGTCGATGGTGGTGAGGGAGTTCGTCCGGCGGCGCGCTCCTCTCCAGCACCATTCTCACCCAATGTGGGCTTTTACCGGCCCCGACGACCCCATCATTGTTATGCCTCATGAGAATGAATCAAAAATAATTGTGGAAGATGATATACTTGATGATTATATTGATTCTTTATCTCATGGCACAATGTCCGAAGAAATTATTGAGGATGATTTTGTAAGGCCTATTACTCATTGTGATGATTATGATTGGGAAAATAATGATACTTCCTATAATCTTAAAAATCTTTTTGGCACCAACTTTGAAAATTGTGATGAAAATAATTGTTATACTACTGGTGCTATTCATACTATTAATGATGAGAGTGATTATGCTTATGATATGCAAAGCCACAAACTTGGGGATGCTATGTTCGATGAGAATGACATGTTTCAGAATTATTTGCTACAATTAATGTTTGTCCCAAGCTTGGGGATGCTATGCTTAATGAAGATGATCTTTTCAGTCCTCCTACTTGGAATTATCAATTTTGTTATGATGCTTGCATGCCCCCTATTTATGATGATTGCAATATTTATGAAAGTGGGTTTGGAAGAGTGTCAACTTTATATGATAATTATCCCAATTTTTTGGAGGGTGTTGAATCTTATTATAATGATAAAAGTGGATTTGGAGAGGTCATGACTTTATTTAGTAATGATTCCACTATCTGGGAAGAGGCTTCAATTGACTATGATGAGAACAAATTTGCTACTTATGATGATTATTGTGATGATACTTATGTTATAAAAAGTAGTGATGATAATTCTTATAAAACTTGTCATAATTATGGTTACCCTTTTCTGAACATTACTCTTTTAATGTGAAAACAATTTATAGTATTGAAGTTTCATATGATACTCCCAATATTATGAATGAGAAGAAAATTGCTCAGTGGAGAGTAGTAAAATTTATATGCATGTGCATCATGAAAATAATGCTTTATGTGATAGCTATATTGTTGCATTAATTCATGATGCTAATGAAAATTATTATGAGAGAGGAACATATGCTTCTACATATCTCAATAATATCAAGTTTCCTCTCTATGTGTTGAAAATCTCTAAGTTTTACTTGTTTTACCTTCCTATGCTAGTTGATTCTTGCTCCCATAAATTGTTTTCTCTCAAAATCCCTATGCATAGGAAGTGGGTTAATTTTAAATGATCTAGTCATATGCTTCATGATGCTCTCTTTGTTTTTCAATTCTTATCTTTTATGTGAGCATCATTGAAATCATCATGCCTGGCTAGGGGCGTATAACAATAGCGCTTGTTGGGAGGCAACCCAATTTTGTTTTGTGTTTTTTTCTTCTTCTGTTTTTCAGTAATTACAAAATATTACTTCTGTAATAATTGTGATTTAGTGCTTTAATTATTGTTTGTGCTATGTATGACCTTTGGGATGGTCCATGGTGATAGTTGATTTAATTTTGCTAAAAAACAGAAACTTTTGCACCCGGTAGCGGAATATTTAAAATTCACTAGAGCGTGATAAAATTCTGAATTTTTTACACAACATTGATATATAAATTGCCTACATTTTGCTAATTTTTTAGAATTTTTGGAGTTACATTAGTATACGAAATTTCAAGATTACTACAGATTGTTCTATTTTTGATAGATTCTGTTTTTCATTGTGTTGTTTGCTTATTTTGATGATATCGAGGGGTATAAACCATAGAGAAGTTGGAATACAGTAGATATAACACCAATGTAAATTTAGAATGATTTCACAACAATACCTAAAGTGGTGATTTGCTTTATTATACTAACGGAGCTTATGAGTTTTCTGTTGAGTTTTGTGCTGTGGAGTTTTCAAGTTTTGGGTAAAGATTTGATGGACTACGGAATAAGGAGTGGCAAGGGCCTAAGATTGGGGATGCCCAAGGCACCCGAAGGTAATATTAAAGGAAAACCAAGCATCTAAGCTTGGGGATGCCTCGGATGGAATCCCCTCCTTTTTCTTTAATCCATCGGCAAATTTACTTGAGGCTATATTTTTAATCACCACATGACGTGTGTTTTGCTTGGAGCGTCTTGTATTATATGAGTCTTTGCTTTTTAGTTTGACACAATCATCCTTGATGTACACACCTTTTTAGAGGGACACACATTAATCATGATTTTATTACAATACTCTATGTGCTTCACTTATATCTTTTGATCTAGGCAGTTGCTCTGGTGCTTCACTTATATCTTATTAGAGCATGACGGTGGTTTTATTTTGTAGAAATTGATGAACTCTCATGATTCACTTATATTATTTTGAGAGTCTTAAAAATAGTTTGGCAATTTTCTTAGGTTATGAATTTGGTCCTAATATGATGGGCATCCAAGAGGGATATAATAAAAACTTCCATAAAGAAAATTGAATATATGAGAAGTTTGATTCCTTGCATTTGTGTTGAGATATAAAGATGGTAATATTAGAGTCATGCCAGAGAGTAATTGTGTATTAGTAGAAATACTTGTGTTCAAGTTTTTGATTCCTGAAGCCTGCACGTATGGTCTATCGATATGCGATGAAGTTAGAGCATGATTTATGATTGATTGTCATCGTTTGTGTGGAGGTCGGGAGTGTGCATGGTTAACTCCTACCAACCTCTCCCTTAGGAGCATGCGTAATAGTACTTTGTTTCGATGGCTAATAAACTTTTGCAATAAGTATGTGAGTTCTTTATGACTAATGTTGAGTCCATGGATTGTACACACTCTCACTCTTCCACAATTGCTAGCCTCTGTAGTACCGCACAACTTTTGGCGGTGCATTAGACCCACCACATACCCTTCCTCAAAACAGCCACCATACCTACCTATTATAGCATTTTCATAGCCATTCCGAGATATATTTCCATGCAACTTCCATGGTTCCCTTTATTATGACACATACCATCATTGTCATATTGCTTTGCGAGATCATATAGTTGACATCACTACAAAAAAAGACACTTTCGTGATGATACGTGTTTGTCACAATAGGTCATGTTTTCTGTCATGCATGTACATCCATGACAAATTTATGACAGAATCAAGGTAGTCATACATGTGCTGTCGTAGAAGTGTTCCATGACATTACCAAAATTATCATCACAGAAGTGTCCACTTCGATGACGATAAATCGTGTGTCATAGAAGTGCTTTCATAAAGGGTGACCGACACATGGCATCCACCGTAACGGGACGCCGTTAAGCTACCGGGTCCAGTTTTGGATCCGGTAACCCGTTAACAGCCCGGACCAATGGGAATTTTCCACGTGTAAAATTCTCATTGGCCGGAGGAAACACGTGCCGGCTCAACGTCCGGACAGATGTCATCCACTCATTGGACATGAGGAGCCTATGATACCTCGACACATGGCATGGCCCAACAGAGGCCCATTCTGGTGAAAAGGTCGGGTCTGTCAAAATAAGCGGGCCGTCCCATTAGCAGCCTACTTGAGTCAGGCCCATTTACAAGTACGGCCCATACAAGTTACATACAATCGATCCATCAAAGTCCCATTCTAGATTCGACAATTTATAGCCCATCGTCAGTTTAAGCCCATTAACGGCCCGCTACATTTTTGGGCCCAATTGCAGCCCGAGCTTCTTTCGGCCCATTAGCAGCCCATCATCAGTTCCAGCCTATTAACGGCCCGGAACGACTTTCGGCCTTTTCTCGGCCCATTCTGCAATTGGGCCAATTCTAACCCGCTATGACTTTAGGCTTGTCCTCGGCCCATTTGGTAAATGGGCCAACTCTTAGCCCATTTTGTCTCTCGGCCTGTTAAGGGCCCACACAATAGTTGGGCCTTTGACTTTAGGTCCATTAGGGGCCCACGTTCCGCAGGGCATCATTTCAGCCCAACGCGACTTTCGGCACGTTAAAAGCCTAGTTTGCAAATTGGGCCTCCTCTGGCCCATAACACTTTTGGCCTCTTACCAGCCGGAAAGTAAAAGGGCCGAGACAAAATTGACATTTATTTCGGCCTGCTAAAGGCCCGCATGCCATTTCCATTTATACAGCCCTATCGAGCTTTAGGCATGTTGACGGCCTGCTAAGAGCCGTTGTTACGGTGGGCCCATTTGGGATCCACTTAATATTATTTTGACCAGCCCAATTAAGGCCCGCTTATACTGCACAGGTTTGTTCGTTTGTATGGCTTCCAGGGAATGTTTGGGGATGTTGGCCCCCGTTTCAACGATATAGCATATTCAAGAAATATCCTACTCTATACTATCGCCTCTAAAAAACATACACTATACGACAAAAAGCATAGAAACGTAGAATAATCTACACTATATAATAAAGAAATTACAGCCGAATATACCCACTGGGCATTATAGTTCGGCACCAGTGATTATAAAGCGTACAGAAACAACAAATTACATACACTGGACAAATAAAGCTCATACATCATGGACACGCATCAACAGAACTTACCATTTGAACTATAATCTCTTCACAAAAAAGGATTAGCTGAATTCAGATAGCACAAATTTCAGTCTGCAAAATCTCCAATTCCTTTGTGGTTACCTCAGTGTCTTGTTTCATTTTTTGACTCCTGCATCTAATACCTGCATGTCCAATCTCAACTTGTTGATTGTATGTTGATAATCATGTACATGTTGTCATGCCACCTCTAGTTGATGCTCAAGAACATCAGCACATTCCAATTCCAATCCTTAATCATTCGATAACAGCCATGCCGCACTGCTCGCAGATCTTTGTGTTGATGTCACTTCATCCTGAAATGTTTCTGTAAGTACACATGACTAGGGAAAAAATATAGTTACAACAGTGAAGTGAGCAAGACAAACTATTTTGTACATGGAAAAACATGACTAACAATAATGTTACACGTCATGAAGCATAAGCAGGTGATATTTTAAAAATTCTAAAAAAGGTAGTCTATGCAGCGTGCATACAGAAATCTCTCTTAGCTCACCAGAGGAGCATGATGTTGGGGCCCAATCCAAAACACAGACAAGTTACAAATTTAGACAGCATGTTGCGTATAAGTAAGCAAGCAGTTGGCCATTCTATAGCTCAATTAAAGTCTTAAGGAGCATAATGAATAGCACAGGGATTCATACAAACCTACTAAGCAAACAAAACTATGCAATCATTAGCCTAGTATAAACTAGATTGTGAGCCTCATGCAATAATAGTTGGTTAATAGACTTCAAAGCTTCAGGCACACTTCGCCAGAGTAATTAAATGGTAAGGCCTTTAATTATGTCAACTAATAGTTATACAAGTACCCAACATCAGGCATCATTGTTTCGGCATCTCATTAACTGAGGACAAAGAAAGCAATTGAAAAGAGCAAATTAACTATGCTGAAACAAACAAGGAATTGAACTATTGAGTTGGATACAGTGACTTACCTTAACTGGTTGAACAGGCTCAGCGCAGCTCCTACTTCTCTTGCAAGTCTCCTTCCTAACATCTTGTACTTGGAAATCCTCAATCTTATCTTCATTGCACCCCCTCTGCAAGGTGACACAAATTAGTTACTCGTCTCCTTGGAAGATAAATATGCATACTTTCCAGTCTGTGAACAACACAAAAGGATGGGATTATAGCAAAACAATACCACATAATGAAACATGCCACATCTCTTGCACTTGCACACAATGAAATGAGCATTTACTATGTCTGCACTATGTAAAAACTAGGCATACCTTCGAACTGGATCTCCAGGTACTCTTGGAGAGCCTACTTTAGTGTACAGCCAAACCTTTATGTCACCTATGAGTTAGACAAGGCCCCACTACAGCAGCCCTTAGTGTTTAAATCGTTGACAAGCTCTATTAGAGTGTTCGGTCAAGAACAACAAGTAATCAAAGCAAACAGTCCTAGTATGGCTGGCTGATGCAAACAATAATTGAACAGATGTGTGAGCAAATCTTCCATATCAAGAAAAGAAGCAAAGAAGGAGGCTTAAAGACCATCACTTGACTGACCAGATTTAAGGGGCATTTAAACATCATGTGCAACGTATGAACTAACATAAACATTGCATATTCTAGATTCTAAAATGGAATGCACATGTATTAGGTTATGCCATTAATGATGATGACTAAATGTACACTATAGCAGGCAGGAGTGATTCATCATTGCACGCACAATTGAATTGCATGTTAAGGGCTAGTTCGATTCCGCCTTTCAGGGCTTATTGTCAAAATAAGCCATAAAAGATGTAAAGAAGTCATTTTTGAGTTATGGGATTGGGCTTAACTTATTTCGCTTTGGAGGGGGGTGTTTCAGGTAGAAGCTCACTAAAAATTAAAGGGAAGGGGAATAGTGAAATGACTCTGTTGTCTGCCTATATTACACTCAAAATGCAACTACTCACGTGCACGTCATACCAGACCCTCAAGTAAAAACAAACACGCAACCGTTCATTGCCCTGCCCGCTTGCATCTCCTCTCCCATTTCCCTCTACCTCGATCCCCTACCTTTAGCCCTAGGGTTCCTCCAGCGAGCCGTCGCCTCTGGTCCCATCTGGCCTGGTCCTCGACGATGCTCTGTCTAGCTAGGCTACATTGCCGGAATGTAGGGGCAAATCTCCCTGGCTGCTCCTCCCTCTGGCGCCGCCCCACATTCTCATGGTCTCCAGCTGCTGCTCCACTATGGTCCGTCCAACGCACTACTCTGGTGGGTGCCGTACAACTACGGCTGATGCCACACTGTAGCAGAAGGCACCTTATTCCCCCTCCCCTCCTCCCAGGCCATGGCCTCGAGGTGCTGTTGAAGGATGAATTCATCCAACAAGGTGAGGATCTCCTCTGATTGCCAAATTTTCATTTTGATCCACTATACGATGAATTGCTATGAGCCGCTTCTGCTGCTACTATATGATGCATTCATATGAGCTGGTCCTACTGCTACTATATGATGAATTGCTATGAGCTGCTGCTGCAATATGATGAATTGCTATGAGCTGCTGCTATATGATGAGTTGCCATAAGCTGCTCCTGTTGCTGCTGTATGATGAATTGCTATGAGTCGCTCTTCCTGTTGATATATGATGAATTGCTATGAGATGCTCCTGCTGCTGCTATATGATGAATTGCTATGAGCTGCTGCTGGTATATGATGAATTGCACACTGCTACTACTGTTGTTGTATGATGAGTTGCTATGAGCTGCTGCTGCTATATGATGCTTTAAGGTGGTGCTACTATATGATAATAACTGGCCACTTGGACCATCGAATTTCAATAAATAATTGTTCTTCATTTAAATGTGGGTCATGCGTTCTTCATTTAAATTAGGCAATGGGATCTCTATGAAGACATTGACCCAAGTATATTGTGCCAAGTAGATGGTATATTTGTATTTGCAGTTTGAACAAATAGTGATGGTCTGTTTTCCTATCATATTAATTACTGCACTGGGTTCAATTTGCGATGTTTGCAAGTCAAATGATTTTTCATATGGGCAGCAAAATGAAAAAATATAATGCAATCTAGACTTTTCACTGATCATACCAAAGATAAGCTGAAAAGGAAGGCAATGAAAAGAACTGGTTGGCTTATTACCTGGAGCTTATATTCAGAGGTGCTTATTTTCTTAGGATAACTCATAATAATTGTCCCTAACAAACTTGGCCAATAGAACTGACATACAAATAACATGTCACGATGATTGCAATGGAGGAGTGACCTACCATAGCACACTATATAGGCTCACCGCTGCCTTTCCTTTTTTGTGATGTTCCATGAAATTTCCACATACATCTTGTACATTTTCATTGTGTAACCCTATCTACAAGTTGACAAGGCTAATTTCAGACATCTCTACATGATAATACATTGCATATCCCTTGCGCATATTTAAACCACCTATTAATGATTGTGTGCATAGCATAAACTTGCCATGACTCTGTGTGCTGGACTAGCAGGCACTCTAAGGCAGCCTAATGTAGTGCACTGGAATTCCTACATGCCACCTATGATTTTGTGTAATGTACTGCCTCTATTCCTAAATATATGTCTTTGTAGAGATTCCAGTATGGACCACATACAGATGTATATTGATGCATTTTCGAGTGTGGATTCACTCATTTTGCTCCGTATGTAGCCTATAGTGGAATCTCTAGAAAGACTTATATTTAGGAACGGAGGTACGAGGTAGTATAATGTATGACATCTACATATCTAATTTAGCAGCCAGTAGTAGAAATCATTGTCTGCACAAAGGGATTACTGGTCAAAAATCCTAGCAAAGCATGCTGGCAGGCACACAACAATACAAGAGAGAGGGAGATGAACTTACAAGATCAGGATCTTGGTTGGCCAAGCTGTTAGATCCAGAAGAAACATCGTCCTTGTAGTTTTTGCCAACTGCATAAAGGTAACAGCGACCTGTTAGTATATTTGAAGTACATCGGGCAGGTGATGCTGGATGGGTTTAAAGGTGACAAGTACCTAGGCCGTGGCGCGTGGTTGGCATCTTGCCAGACAGTGGGAATCAGGTTAGAAACGTCAAGGGTGATGATGTTGCGCTGGCTGTCGGGGTTCGGTAAGGAGATCTAGAACCGTCGAGTAGGGTGTTTGTGGAGCGACTCTGGTAGGGTGGACTATGGTGTGGGCGAAGCGGATATGTGGTCGTGGACGAGAGCGTCGGTGAAGCTACTCCGGTGGTTGGGTTAAGGATGGTGTGGACGATGCAGATCTATGGCCGTGGACGGGGCATCAGAAGCAGCTCCGGTAGGTTGGATGAGGGTGTGACGAAGCGGATCTGTGGCCGTGGACTTGTGAGTTGGCAAAGCGGCCCCGGTAGGGTTGAGAATTGTATAGGTGAAGCTACTCCGGTAGGGTTGAGGATGGTGTCGGCAAAGCGGCTCCGGTAGGGTTGAGGAAGGTGTCATTGAAGAGGATCAGAGGCCGTCGGTGGGGCGGCTCCGGGGGGTGTGGATGAAGCGTCTCCGGTGGGAAGTATGAGTGAGCCGCTGCAGATGCGCTACGATTGACGAGAGTACTGGCGAAGCAGATCCGGCACCGTAGACAAGGCCGACACTAAATGGGTTGTGGTACAGTGATGGATGAGCAGTCTACTTGTTTCTAGTGCAGGTGGGAGGGGTAGATGCGGCCGCATAAGCAGATCCGGCGAGGTGGACGCCGCTGGCAGTGAATGGGCTCTGGTACACCGGTGGATGAGCAGTCTAGGGTTTCAAGAGGGGAGGGGTAGAAAGGCTGATGAAGTATGGACGGCGTGATGTAAGATGCTCTGATGCCGTGGAGTTAGTCGTTTTTGCGGGAGGGGGAGAGGAAATGGTGGTGCCGTGTGGTGGGGGGAACCGGAAGTTACCAAAGCAGCCCCGACCTATTATGTAGGTGAGGGTGGTATTTTCACTGTTGTTCTCTGTGCACCAAGGACAAAAGGGGAATTTTGCATGCTAAAGACTAGGCAGCGGAAATTTTAGAAGGAGGGGGGAGATTTTGCCGCCCGCGGGATCGCTCGTATCCAGTTTCAACTAATTTTGGACCGTGCTAGCGGGAAGGTCATGTGAGGCTGTGTACACGGGGCACGCGTCAGCAGTTAATAACTGGTGTGAAGTCCACCCCAGAAAAAAAGACAATAACTCGGGATGATGCGCCGATAACTTGGACGTTCACACGGGCGCGGCCAATCGTACGGGTGTAGATGCGCGGTCACAAAAAGGGATCAAACACTCAACCTATGTATTTCTCGTGTAAGTAGATAATTTAGTGCCATTGGTTATTTACTTTAAACATAATGCATTGACATGTTAGTGTAGAGGCGCACAAAAAGAAATGGATATTGTAGTCCCACAAAAGAAATGAATATTGTAGTCCGCTACTTAAAAGTGTTACCTCATATGATTACATAGCCTCCATTTCATAAATTGCGTACCCGTTGAATTCATATATGAATATTACATATATTACTTCATAATAGAACCTTAAATCATCCAAGACTAATGGATTTGAATGCAAGAGTAACAATGGTGCATGTACATGATAGCTACATTGGTTTGAAGAAACATCACTGTAACTTTGGCATGCACAATTGAAAAGGTTTATTTAGATAGAAAAAATGTGATATGTGAGTGTCCAATCTTTGTAGCATTGAATCGATATTGTACCTTTGGCCACGATATGAAGAAGATATTGATTTATGTTCAAGCGATGCACGTCCACGATCGCTAGATAGTGATACGTGAATGAATTGTGCGATCTCTCTCACATGCATACATATCTCATTTCCTCATGGGCATCGGAATCACACACGCGCACTTCATGTATTTCTCTCCCTCCGTCAAGGTTAGAATTCGTCTTTCTACATACCCCGTCCTACAAGTCTCTCACACAAAAACACACATGCTCTCTCTGTCGAACATGCCCACCCCTTTAATTCCGCCAACCCACAGCCACTAATGTCTCAAAGGATAATTATGTCTCTCACACATATGCCTAAGGTTAACTCGAGTTCCAGAACCATATGAATACATACAATGGGATTCCCGTAGAGCACCTTTTGTTTTGAGATCCCGCTCTCTCTCTCTCTATCTAACTATCCCTCTCACACACACATACGCACACGTAGACATTGTTTATCGCTTCATTTTTTCTGGCACTTGCATGCACATTGTTTGTTTATCTCTGTGATGCTTTAAGTATGCCTCACACACATCCTATCTACCTATCCCTTAATATCAATATGGGTCACACAAACTCCTTCTCCCTACTAGCAAGATACCCATGCGTTGCACGGAACATCAAGATGCATTTGTATGATTAGTTTATCTTGTGGGAGAAAAAGATGAACGAGGGAATGCCTTATTTGCAAATGTGGAGAGGGGTGTGGGTATTTTTTTTGCAAAATTGGCATAGTTTCCTTCCTATCAGTCAGATATAAATCAGATGGCCTATATTGCAGGATTGCAGGAACACCATCATCACCAACTCTGTTTTTTATAAGAGTAGAGATATGCAAGTGTCACTGCCCCCCCCACTCACCCACCCACACACGCACACTTCCCGACACCAAAGGAGTAGGGTGACACCTCAATCTTGATACTAATCTATCAACTGGCTTCCCTCTCTCTCTCTCTCTCACACACACACGCACACACACACACACACTAACCGACACCGAAGGAGTAGGGTGGCACCTCGATCTTGATAGTAACCTATCTACTCCTCTTTCAAACACACACAGACACACACACACACACACTCGCTAGTTGTGACTCTGTGCCTACCACGCACACTCTCGATACGTCTTTCTCTCCCTCCCCTTCCCCACCCCCAACCCCAACAATGACAGCAGAAGGGTGACAACTCGATCTGATCTTAATCTGTCAATCGGTTTCTCTCTCAAACATTGTGTATTTGTGCCGCGCTCAAACACATGAGATATGTCTTTTTCTCCGTAGCCCCCTCGATCTGTAGACTTCTCGCACGTGCACAGCTGTAGTGACGATGACGCTGAACCCAATGTGCCTTGTTTCCACCGGCCTCATGTGATAGTTTTCACCCTGTTTTCTGTTAATTAACAAGACAACCTTTTCTTTGTTACTACTAGTGAATATGAAATCATTCGGGGCAGATATATAATATATCACTTCAACCCAATTATCGAAGTAACTATTTTAAAAGAAACTAGCTAGACGCCCGTGCGTTGCACGGAACATCAAGATGCATTTGTATGAGTAGTTTATCTTGTGAGAGACTAGCAAGATGCTCATGGGTTGCATGGAATATCAAGATGCATTTATATGAGTGGTTTATCTTGTGAGAGAAGGATGAACGAGGGAAGGCCTTATTTGCAAATGTGGAGAGGGTGTGGGTATATTTTTGCAAAATTGCCATAGTTTCCTTCCTATCTGTCAGATATAAATTGGACGACCTATATTGCAGGATGGCAGGCACACCATCATCACCAACTCTGTTTTTTATCTCCAACTCCTATAAAAGACTCAGTTGGTGATGATGGTGTGTCTGCCATCCGTCATTTCTGACCATCAGATCTGCATCTAACGACTATGATGTAAGTTATGGCATTTCTGGAACAAGACCCCACTTCTTTGCTCCAATTTGCAGAAACCCCTTAGTATCTTGAAACCAACCACATCCCCCCCACCTCATCAAAACAGCCACAAGGAATATATTTTGAGTGAAACCTAATACGAGTATATTTTTAGTGATATATACACCAAACTAGAGTGTTTTTCTTTCAAGTTTGTGAACATTTATTATTCTAT
This sequence comes from Triticum urartu, assembly GCF_003073215.2. Classification (NCBI taxonomy): domain Eukaryota; kingdom Viridiplantae; phylum Streptophyta; class Magnoliopsida; order Poales; family Poaceae; genus Triticum; species Triticum urartu. Next base: position 336,638,239 of record NC_053025.1, on the reverse strand, counting down.
TTTGGACCCGTTGCAACACACGGGCACATTGCTAGTAAGAGTAGAGAAAAGGATCAATGAGGGAAGGCCTTATTTGCAAACGTGGAGAGGGGTGTGGGTATCTTTTTGCAAAATTGTGATAGTTTCCATCCTATTCGTTAGATATAAATCCGACGGCCTATATTGTAGGATGGCACGCACACCATCATCACCAACTCTGTTTTCTACTCCCTTCGTTCGTAAATATTTATCTTTTTAGATATTTCAACAAGTGACTACATACGGTGCAAAATGAGTGAATCTACACTCTAAAATATCTCTACATACACACCCGTATGTGGTACTCCATTTGAAATCTGAAAAAGACAAATATTTAGGAACGGATGGAGTATAAGAGTAGACATGGAGATATATCTCCAGCATGGTCTACAACAAAAATGTGTTGGACTAGTTAGCATCGGATGCTCGCAACACGATGACCTGAGTTCAAATTTTGTCTTTAACTTTAGATTTTTTATATTATATAATACTTATTTAATATATACTTCTTTCTCTACCATACTGACAGTGGAACCCATAGAGTACTTAGAATACAAGATTAAGGATGGACTTGTTTCTTTTTAACTTTATGAATGAAGCTATAGCCACCCTGCAAGTCACGCGTACACTGTACATGTAATTAACTATTTATAGAGGGAGAATCATACACGCAATTAACTCAAATGGATTGGATGTGCCTCTATTATTTCTAGCATAAGAGCATCTCCAACGGCAGCCGGCAAATTTCCTCCCGCTTCCTTCCGCGGAGGACGACATCAAACGCCAGCGGCATACATTTTCACAAGTCTAACCAACCAGATGAAATCCGTGCAAACACGGACTATTTTCATATAAGCATGCGGGATTTCGTATAAAAAGCCGGATCTTCACATAAACATGTTGGATTTCATTACATTTACATGAACTAAGCGGTGCTAATCCAGCTCTCTTGGTATAATTAATACTCCCTCTGTCCGGAAATACTTGTCCTAGAAATGGATGTATCTAGACTTATTTTAGTTATAGACACATCCAATTTATCCATTCTTAGAAAAAATATTTCCCACCAGCAGGAGAGGGAGTACTTAATCTAAATGGCCTCCCACGGATCCCATTGTCTTCCTCATGTCTGGCAGACACTTGCGGGGTCGACGAAGGTCCTCGGAAGAGAGGAAGCAGCAAAGAAACCACCTGAATGCGCAGTCGTTGCCTCGGCGGTGGCCTTCATGGGACCCAAGCGGCGGCGGCCTCCCGTGTTCTACTTCTCCTCGATGATGGCAGCAGACACGGAGAAGCTGGCCAACGACTCGTCGCTCTCCACACACCCGGCTTCTGTCTCTGCCTGCATGGCGTTGCCGCAGGCACAGGAGGCGCGGCCGCAGGCACGGGAGGCGCGCCCACAGACACGGGAGGCGCGGCCACCACAGAAACTGGTGGCGCGGTACGACGCGATAGCGACGATGCCCATACCGGCGTGCTCGCTGCCGTGCCGGCATGGAGCAACTCGCCACTCCTCATTGAGCTGAACTAGAGCAGCGAGTTGCTGAACCACGCACCGAATTAGGGCACAAATGGCTCCATCGGGCCAAGCGAGGTTGATGAAGCACCGAGCGGCCTCGCCCGTATCCGGAGGGCTCGACGGGCCACCCAGCCAGGTAGTATGCCGGAGAATGGCTCCTGGGAAGCCATCGAAAGAATGGAGAAAATGGTGGAGGAGGAGATGGGGGAGTGGCGGAGGGGTGTGATTCCTGCCCGCTGTCTGTTTGGCCTCGTTTAAATAGAGGGCGGACGGTGGGAGCTTGGCTGGCGTCTGGCCTAGTTTAAACTGAGGGCGGACGGGAGGAGCTTGGATGGTGTTGTGTTTAATTCTGGCCCGCTCATCAACGGACGTGTGGCCGGAGTAGGTTTCTCGGTTTGCATGCGGGTTTAACGGACGGGTTTGATGGAGGCGAGGAGGCATGTTCAGCCGGGTGTGCAGCGGGCGGCGCAGTATTATTTGATTTGACAGCGGGCGGCGCAGTTCCCGATATGGCTTTAATGTAGAAGAGGGAGGGGTAGCGGTTCCCGAAATGTTGAACGGCCAATGATGCATCCTCCTTCAATTAGCATTGTGCATGCATGAGGGAAGTAATGGGAGGAGGACCGGGAAAAGAGGTTGCATGATGTGAATGCAACGCAGTTTGCACTCATATAAAGGCGCCCCTCCATTCCAATGCATCTACCACATCGTACGCACCTAAGCATTTTCCTAAGCACCTACACTAAGCGCAAAAGTGCTCACTCCAGACCCATGGAGGCATTGCGCGCGAGCGGCAAGCGGCCCTGCCAGATGGTCCACGACGCCGGCCTGCGGCATGGCACCGAGGATCATCTCCAGACGGTGTTCGCGACCAGCTGGTGGATGGCCGCCGCCGATGACAACTACGAATCTCAGTTGGATCAGATGATCGTTGCCACCACCAACAAGTTCACTGTCCTCAAGAAGCTCGAGGACGACATCACCGTACTCCTCCAGCCCGCGCGCCCGGGCTCCTCATTGCTTGCCACCCTAATCGGCCACCATGGTCGGAACCTCTTTCAAGCACTGGTGGACCTGCGACTGCCCGCCGACGCCATGAAGAATGTCCACCTAGAGGTCGCGCTCACCACGAGGCGCCTCGCCCTGCAAGAATTCGTCGACCTACACATCCACATGTACGAGCAAATCGTGTACATAGGTATCTACAAGGCCATTGAGGACGCTAAAGGTGCTCCCCTCCGAAAATTCGCGCAGATGAAACCCTAACTCTCCCTCTCCTCGCGCCGCCGGACGAAAACACCGCGGCCGGATGTGTCCGCCGGCCACGTCCCCTGCACCAATCGGGCATCGCCACGTCATCAACGAAACCGCGCCAGCCAACCGCCGGCTGCCACGCGTCCCCGCGCCCGCGCCCACTTCACTACCACCCGCGCGGGCCTGCCCGGGCCCGAGTGAGGCCCTCTCCGGCCCGAGCGGCCGCGGCTTCCCGCACGCGCCTCTCCGCTGCCCGGCCCACGCGCGCGCCACTAGCGTCGCCTCGCCGCCCCTTCACCGCCGGTGCACCTTCGCCGTCGCTTCAGCGAGACGCTGCCCAGAGTCGCCGCCCAGTCCAACTCCGGCGACCCATGCCGCCGTGCCCGGTCATCCCCGCGGCCTCTCGTCTTCTTCTCCGGCCGGCGACGTCCGCTCCAAGCTCCAGCCACCTCTACCTCTCCTCTCCGGCGAAGTACTCCGGCGAGCGCTTCGGTTGACCTCGGTTCACGCAACCCTAGACCTGGAATCTCAAAGGTCTATTTCCCTAAGTCTTTTCCCCCCTCATATTTTCAAGCACTATTCATCTTGTCATAACTTCGCATCCGTAGCTCTATTTTGAGCGTGCCATATATCAAAATGTTCATCTGGATGTCCTCTTCATTTTGTTCCATTGCACCATGCTTGTTTGAGTCCATCTTGATGCGGAAATTTTTGATGCAAGAGTGCTATAAAATGTTAGGTGCTGATTCTTATCAGATTATGAGCATTTGTCATTTTTGGCATGATTATTGTGTGTTGCATATGGTCATGAGCTCTACATGTGTTTTGGGCTATGCCATGCCATCTTTACAGGGGTGTATGCCTTGTATTTTTGTGATCAATGTGGTGACTAGCACAAGCATGCAAAGTAGCTCTCGTGATATTGCTGATTTCAGGGACTTAGAATTTCACTAAGTCATTTCCCTGCTCTTATTTTAATGCCATGTGTTCATGTTGCTACAGTGAGATCCATGCTTCTTTTGAGTATGTTCAGTAAGGATGATTTTGACATATGGTTATGATCTATCCATCACTGCCCCTGTCTGCATTTATGGAGTACCCTAGCATGACTCAATCTTGCTCTACTTTTGCTATAAAATGTTCCTGGTAGATTGTTTACATGTTAATCAATTTTGCCAAGGTTGTTGTAGTTGATCCATGCATGTTATGACCTTTTTCTTGCTTTGGTTAGCTTCATGAAGATGTCTTCTTGCTGGTAGTATGCTTAGTTTTTCATGCAATGCCTTGTGTTGAGTGCATCGAGCTCGCAAACATGCCTTCATAATTCTGTTTATGCCATGTCCAGTTTTCTGCTAAGTCTGATTCTGTTAACGAAACTTGCTATGTTTACATGGGTGCCATCTTATCTTCTGATCCTTTTTGGCTTATGGTCAGTAAGGGACTTTTTTTATATGCTTTGATTAGATTCATGCCATGCCTTTGCTTGCTATGTTCTGTTCCTGTAGCATGTCGTTATGTTGCTCTAAACATTGCTTCCTGATGTTAATTCCTGGCATGCTAGTATTTTCACTAAGTCTGTGATGCTGATATCTTTTGCACTTTTGCCATGCTTGTTTGAACCTGCTCTTGTGTGATTTAGCCATAGCTCAGGGTTCATCTTTTGTCAAGCATCTTGAGTAGATCACTGCCATGTGCTTTGTTGTTATGTTGGGGTGCAGTAGCTTAGTTTCTTGTTGCATTCTAGATGGCATCGTGCTGTTAATCGTAGTTTTGTGCCATTCTTGTTTTGCTTGCCATTTGCAAACCGTGCCTCCGATTCCGGTGATCTTTATATCGATTTCGACCGAAATCATCTCATCTTTCCAGAGGCACACTTGGTTTGCCAAGTTGATGCCTGGTTCAATCTTTTCCTTCCGGAGCACGCATATGCATTGCATATCACATCCCGCATGTCATGCCATGTTTTGCATCATGTTGCTTGCGCATTGCACCCTGGTTGATCGTTGTTTCCTTTGCTTGTGTTATTGCTTTGGGTAGAGCCAGGAGACGATTACGTGATCGAGGAACCCGTTGAGTACCCTTACGAGGATCAAGCTTTCGTCAACTCGGAATCACTTCTATCTTTGCTTGCTAGTTGCTCGCTCTATTGCTATGTCGCAATACCTACCACTTGGTATATCATGCCTCCCATATTGCCATGTAAAGCCTCTAACCCACCTTGTCCTATCAAACCGTTGTTTGGCTATGTTACCGCTTTGCTCACCCCTCTTATAGGGTTGTTAGTTGCAGGTGAATATGGAGTTTGTTCCTTGTTGGAACATGATTATTGTTGGGATATCATTATTATAGCTTGTTTACTTTAATGCACCTACATACTTGGTAAAGGGTGGAAGGCTCGGCCTTATGCCTGGTGTTTTGTTCCACTCTTGCCACCCTAGTTTTCGTCATACCAGTGTTGTGTTCCTTGATTTTGCGTTCCTTACGCGGTTGGGTTATAATGGGAACCCCTTGACAGTTCGCCTTGAATAAAACTCCTCCAGCAAGGCCCAACCTTGGTTTTACCATTTGCCACCTAAGCCTTTTTCCCTTGGGTTCTGCAGACTCAAGGGTCATCTTTATTTAAAACCCCGGGCCAGTGCTCCTCTGAGTGTTCGTCCAAACTAGAGCAATGTGCAGGGTCGTCCCTTGGCAACTTGGGTTACGTTGGCTCCTGTACGCTTAGCTTATCCGGTGTGCCCTGAGAACGAGATATGTGTAGCTCCTATCGGGATTTGTCGGCACAGCGGGTGGTCTTGCTGGTCTTGTTTTACCATTGTCGAAATGTCTTGTAACCGGGATTCCGAGTCTGATCGGGTCTTCCTGGGAGAAGGAATATCCTTCGTTGACCGTGAGAGCTTGTGATGGGCTAAGTTGGGACACCCCTGTAGGGTTTTCAACTTTCGAAAGTCGTGCCTGCGGCTATGGGCAGATGGGAATTTGTTAATGTCCGGTTGTAGAGAACTTGACACCTAACTTAATTAAAATGAATCAACTGAGTGTGTAGCCGTGATGGTCTCTTTTCGGCGGAGTTCGGGAAGTGAACATGGTTTTCGTGTTATGCTTGAACGTAAGTAGTTTCAGGATCACTTCTTGATCACTTCTAGTTCACGACCGTGCTTTGCTTCTCTTCTCGCTCTCATTTGCTTAAGTTAGCTACCATATATGCTAGTGCTTGCTGCAGCTCCACCTCACTACCTTTTCCTACCCATAAGCTTAAATAGTCTTGATCGCGAGGGTGTGAGATTGCTGAGTCCCCGTGACTCACAGATTACTTCAAACAGTTGCAGGTGCCAATGATAACCGTGCAGGTGTTGCAACCGAGCTCAAGGAGAAGCTCAATGAAGGTCGTGTTCGTTGTGTTGTTTCATTTCTAGTTGATCAGTAGTGGAGCCCAGTCGGGGCGATCAGGGATCATTTGCATTAGGGGTTGTCTTTCTTTATTTGGTTCCGTAGTCGGACATTGATTCTATTCTGGATGATGTAATGCTATATTTATGTATTGTGTGAAGTGGCGATTGTAAGCCAACTCTTTATCCCTTTCTTATTCAGTACATGGGATGTGTAAAGATCACCCCTCTTGCGACATGACTACCATGCGGTTATGCCTCTAAGTCGTGCTCCGAACGTGGGAGATATAGCCGCATCGTGGGTGTTACAAGTTGGTAATCAGAGCCTTCCCCGACTTAGGAGCCCCCCTGCTTGATCGAATCGCTGGCGTTGTTGAGTCTAGAAAAATGTTTTGAGTCTTATAGGATTATATATATCGGAGAGTCGGATTCTATTTACTCATCAGTCCGTTCGTCGCTCTGGTGAGGCCTCCTGACGTAGAGTTTTGACTCTTCTCTTCTCAAATTTCACGAATTTTTTTAGGATCACGCATGTATCTTGGAATCGTTTCGATGGTTTTGTGACGAGAACATTATTCTTGGTGCCTCCTGACATTTAGGGGTTGTGGTAGTGTCCCGGGGAGTTGAGCTCCGAGGTGTTGTCGTCACAATTTTATCGTTGCAGTTCTGGAATACCTGAGTTCGCCTACATCGAAAATATCCTTTATGCAGTTGTTGGTGAGATAACCTCGATGCCACCCAGTACTTGGGCGGGAGTTCGGGGGTATTGCCATAACTCGTATAACGGATGCATTTCGAAGGTTTAGGTAAATGATTTCCGAAGGTTTCTTGGTTATGTGTTGAATGATGGATACAACTGGATGTAGGATTTGTTCGTTTTTGGAGAAATATTATGCTTCCCCTGTATCCCCAACACCTGATTGCATAACCAGAAAGTTTCGGGAGTTTGTAAGTGGGAATTCAAGTAGCTCGTAGGAATTCTTTCCAACAGACACATGATATGATATGGGATCTATCATACGTTTGTTTCTAGCTTATTTTGCAAGCCAATCCTTTGTTTTGTTTTGAGTTGTGGTATTCGAGTTTCTTCAAAGTTGAGTGTTGAATCCATACCTTTTTCCTAAGCAGTGTTATCATATTTCTATGTGAATACTAATCCTTCTTGATCATCGAGATTGTTTTGTCAATCATTTTCAACCGAAGTTCTTCTCTTCTAGTGGATCCGACCTTTTCAACATCCGCAAGATCAACTCAAGTCTTATCAATGTTGTTTGTTTCATCCGTCCCAAGTTGCCTTGTTACCCCCCCCCCCCCCCTTTTTTTTTTTGGACTAAGATTTCTTAATCAAGTATCTTATGGATGTGAAGTCTCTCCATTCTTTTTCGTCAATGTTCTTCTCTGGTGATTCTTAGGAAGATTCTATCGGAGCTTCAAGTGTTTTATTGTCCGTTCTTTTCTTCTCCGGTGGATTCATTTCAAGCTTTGTTGGTCATATCCTTTTCCTTGTTCCAAATGCTTTCTCATGCCAGTGCACATCTTAATCATTCCCCGCTTGCTATTCAATTGTTCCGGAGTGCCAAAGATATCTCAGAAGATTCATGATTCCATTCCTGATCTGTTCAAGTTATTACGAGGGTGTTATCTCATTCAAGCCATTTATTTCAACCGGTGCAATCTCTCTTCAAATCATTTCAACGGTGTTTCTTTTGAGTGGGCCCTAACCCACGGGTCTTTTCCCAGGATCTTACCTAACTCTTCTATTTTTCCGGAGTTACTCTTAAATTCTTTTCAAAATTTGACGTAAAAATGAATTATCATTAGTCATATGTATTTCTCCAAGATCGGTCAAATTCTTTTCATCGTTGGCTCAACCTTTCTATTTGTCATCCCGGAGTATCTCAACAATTCATGGTGGTGTTTCTCGTCATCATTCTCGAATTTTGAAGACCGAAGAAGAGTTTTCCTATAAATCTTATCTGTTCTCTCAAAGACTCGTGATTCTAGCTTGTTGCCGTACTCTCATAATTGTTTTCGATTATGAGAATTCTTTTCACCCATCCGAAGCAATTCAGGAGTTTTTTCAGTTTGATTCTCCGGAGCCCATCATTTCAGAAGATTTATTCATTCTCAGCTTTCAGCTCTCATTCTCCAAATCTTACCGGTGCATCATCCAAGCATTCTTTAATCAGTCCATGATCTCTTCGTTCCCTTGCATCTTGATTCTCTTAAGTACCTCCGTTCATTTTCTAATCCTTACCGGTGATTTGTTCCCCTTGCTTCGTACGTTTTCAATTCTTACGATGGTTTGCTCAAGTTTCTCTTCCATGGTTATCATATTAATTCATTTGTTGTTTCAATCCTACCGGTGTTCTGTTGAAGACCTTATCAAGTTATCAATATCTCTCTTAATCCTTTCTACCGGAATAAGTTGTATGCAATACGTTTATTGTCATCAATTTAAATTGGTGAAGGATACGCATAATGTAATTCTTATTCTTGTTTCATCCAAGCGATTAATTCCTTATTCCGGAGGCTCATCAAATTCTTGGTTTCATTTGTTTCATCTTTTCTTTTCCCGGAGTTCCAAGCTCTCTCAATTATATCATCGCAAAGATCCATCTAAATCATTGCAAGGTTTCACCTTGTGTTTTCAACTTCTCTTTCCTTTTGTTTGATCATCCTTTTATTACCGGAGTTCCTCATGGTGGTTCACCAAGGATTTAATTCCTTCTCGAAGTGCTCATCAAGATTCCTTTTAGAGGAGCTCAAGTATTCTTCATCTTGCATACCGAAGTTCTATTCTTTCTATCTTATCTTTTCAGGTGGTGTTATGTCACTCTTGACAATTTCCCTTCGTGTTTCAAGATTTGCAAGTTGTTAAGAATGAGATAATTAAACCCACATATCTCTTCATTGGAGCTATCGTGGGTTATATTTCACCTAAAGCTTTCCCTAAGGATTGTTGCTATTTATGGCGATTATAAATGATCTAAGTTCTTCATTTATCCTCCCGGTGAAATAAGTTTCTCGTCTCCTTGTTCATATCAATCCAATCTATTATTTCCGTTAGTGGCAGAATTTCACCTCATAGTTTTGAGATGTTTTCCATAAGCCCACAACAAGCTTACTCTTTTTGTTGTTGGTTTCCCAACAAATCCATTCGACCCTTCTCCTAAAGATGCTTTTCAAGCTCATTTGAGGTAGAAGATATTGTTTTCTCCTCCGTTCTTTCCATTCCATTCTTTCATTTCTTTCGGAGGCTTTGTAATGTTGCTCTCCTCATTCATCATATCGAATTGTGAGGACTGTGTTCTCTTCGTGCTTATCCATTTATCTGGAGTGTTGTGTCCTCTGCTCAAGTCCTTCTCATCCTATCAAGTCTTGCATCTCTTTTCAATCAGAGTGCTGTCCAAATTATATCATTCTTATTCCTTCTCTACCTTGTTTTAACCAGACTGTTACGTCTATCATTCCTTTTCTAACCGGAGTCTCATCCTAGTGCTTTCATATTGCAAAGCTCATATTCTTTACCTTCCATTTCCAACCAGAGTGTTGCCGTAATTGATCTTTATCATTCCTTGTACATCTCGTGTCAACCGAGGTGCTTGCATCTACTTCTTGTCCATTGTAACCTTTTCTTATGTCTTTCAACCCATAAGGTTCTCGTAATGTTCCTTGTTCCTTTTTTTCTAACGGAGTGTTTTCAACTTTGTTCATCTTCATTGTATTCTTTATTTCAAATGGTTTAACCTCTCAAGGCTCGTGGTTTCACTCATTTGTCAAAGAAGCAACTTAGTTTTACCGCTTATCTTCCTCTTCCGTTTTCCCTCCGGTGCCATCCTAGATCTCGGGACGAGATCCTCTCGTAGTGGTGGAGTGTTGTAACGCCCCGACACCGTTGCTCCAGGTGTCTTCCAGTTATTCGCTGTTGTTTCCTTGTCATTTGTTTGTGTGTCATGCATTTCATATCATGTCATCATGTGCATCTCATTTGCATACATGTTCGTCTCATGCATCCGAGCATTTTCCCCGTTGTCCGTTTTGCAATCCGACACTCCTATGTCCTCCAGCGCCCCTTTTGCCTCTTTTCGTGAGCGGGTGTTAAACTTTCTCGGAACGGACCGAGATTTTCCAAGCGGCCTTGGTTCACTACCGGTAGACCGCCTATCAATTTTCGTGCCATTTGGAGTCCGTTTGATACTCCAACGGTTAACCGGGGAACCGTAAAGGCCTCGTGTGTGTCGCAGCCCAACACCCCTCCAAAGTGGCCCAAAACCCATCCAAACCCCCTCCATCCTCTCGGCCGTTCGATCACGACCGCGTGGCCGAAAACCGCACCTCATTTCGACTTTCCTAGCTCCCTCTACCTATAAAAGGTGCTCCCCTCCGAAAATTTGCGCAGATGAAACCCTAACTCTCCCTCTCCTCACGCCGTCGGACGAAAACCCTGCGGCTGAACATGTCCGCCGGCCACGTCCCCTGCACCAATCGGGTGCCACCACGTCACCAACGCCACCGCGCCAACCAACCGCCGGCCGCCACGCGTCCCCGCGCCCGCGCCCACTTCACCACCACCCGCGCAGGCCCGCCGGGGCCCGAGCGAGGCCCTCTCCGGCCCGAGCCGCCGCGCCTCCCAACCCGCGCCTCTCCGCTGCCCGGCCCAGGCGTGCGCCACCCGCGTCCCCTCGCCACCCCTTCGCCACCGGCGCACCTTCGCTGTCGCTCCGGCGAGACGCTGCCGAGAGCCGCCGCCCAGTGCAACTCTGGCGACCCGCGCCGCCATGTCCGGTCATCCACGCCGCCTCTCGTCTTTATCTCCGGCCGGCGATGTCCGCTCCAAGCTCCGGCCACATCCACCTCACCTCTCCGGCAAAGTACTCCGGTGAGCGCTCCGGTTGACCTCGGTTCGCGCGCCACCGACGAACCCTAGATCTGGAATCTTGAAGGTCTATTTCCCTAAGTCTTTTCCCCCTCATATTTTCAAGCACTATTCATCTTGTTATAACTCTGCATCCGTAGCTCCGTTTTGAGCGTGCCATATATCAGAATGTTCATCTGGATGTCCTGTTCATTTTGTTCCATTGCACCATGCTTGTTTGAGTCCATCTTGATGCCCAAATTGTTGATGCAAGAGTGCTATAAAATGTTAGGTGCTTATTCTTATCAGAGTATGAGCATTTGTCATTTTTGCCATGATTATTGTGTGATGTATATGGTCATGAGACCTAAATGTGTTTTGGGGTGTGTGCCATGCCATCTTTACAGGGGGTGTATGCCATGTATTTTTGTGATCAATGTGGTGACTAGCACAAGCATGCAAAGTAGCTCTTGTGATATTGCTGATTTCAGGGACTTAGAATTTCACTAAGTCATTTCCCTGCTGTTATTTTAATGCCATGTGTTCATGTTGCTACAGTGAGATCCATGCTTCTTTTGAGTATGTTCAGTAAGGATGATTTTGACATATGGTTATGCTCTATCCATCCCTGCCCCTGTTTGCATTTATGGAGTACCCTAGCATGACTCAATCTTGCTCTACGTTTGCTATAGAATGTTCCTGGCAGATTATATACGTGTTAATCAATATTGCCAAGGTTGTTGTAGTTGATCCATTGATGTTATGAGCTTGTTCTTGCTTTGGTTAGTTGCATGAACATGTCTTCTTGCTGGTAGTATGCTTAGTTTGTCATGCAATGCCTTGTGTTGAGTGCATCGAGCTCGCAAACATGCCTTCATAATTCTGTTTATGCCACGTCTAGTTTTCTGCTAAGTCTGATTCTGTTAACGAAACTTGCTATGTTTACATGGGTGCCATCTTATCTTCTGATCCTTTTTGTCTTATGGTCAGTAAGGGACTTTTGTTATATGCTTTGAGTAGATTCATGACATGCCTTTGCTTGCTATGTTCTGTTTCTGTAGCATGTTGTTATCTTGCTCTAAATAATGCTTCCTGATGTTAATTCCTGGCATGCTAGTATTTTCACTATTCTGTTCCTGTAGCATGTTGTTATCTTGCTCTAAACAATGCTTCCTGATGTTAATTCCTGGCATCCTAGTATTTTCACTAAGTCTGTCATGCTGATACCTTTTGCACTTTTGCAATGCTTGTTTGAACCTGCTCTTGTGTGATTTAGCCATAGCTTAGTGTTCATCTTTCGTCAAGCATCTTGAGTAGATCACTGCCATGTGCTTTGTTGTTATGTTGGGGTGCGGTAGCTTAGTTTCTTGTTGCATTCTAGATGGCATCGTGCTGTTAATCGCAGTTTTGTGTCATTCTTGTTTTGCTTGCCATTTGCAAACCGTGCCTCCGATTCTGGTGATCTTTATATTGATTTCGACCGAAATCATCTCATCTTTCCAGTGGCACACTTGGTTTGCCAAGTTGATGCCTGGTTCAATCTTTTCCTTCCGGAGCACGCATATGCATTGCATATCACATTCCGCATGTCATGCCATGTTTTGCATCATGTTGCTTGCGCATTGCACCGTGGTTGATTGTTGTTTCCTTTGCTTGTGTTCTTGCTTTGGGTAGAGCTGGGAGACGATTACGTAATCGAGGAACCCGTTGAGAATGCTTACGAGGATCAAGCTTTCGTCAACTCTCAGAACTTTGTAGGCAAGATGATCATACCCTTGAAATCACTTCTATCTTTGCTTGCTAGTTGCTCGCTCTATTGATATGTGGCGATACCTACCACTTGCTATATCATGCCTCCCATATTTCCATGTCAAGCCTCTAACCCACCTTGTCCTAGCAAACCGTTGTTTGGCTATGTTACCGCTTTGCTCACTCCCTCTTATAGCGTTGTTAGTTGCAGGTGAAGATGGAGTTTGTTCCTTCTTGGAACATGATTATTGTTGGGATATAATTATTATACCTTGTTTACTTTAATGCACCTATATACTTGGTAAAGGGTGGAAGGCTCGGCCTTATGCCTGGTGTTTTGTTCCACTCTTGCCGCCCTAGTTTCCGGCATACCAGTGTTATGTTCCTTGATTTTGCGTTCCTTACGCGGTTGGGTTATAATGGGAACCCCTTGACAGTTCGCCTTGAATAAAACTCCTCCAGCAAGGCCCAACCTTGGTTTTACCATTTGCCACCTAAGATTTTTTCCCTTGGGTTCTGTAGACTCAAGGTTCATCTTTATTTAAATCCCCAGGCCAGTGCTCCTTTGAGTGTTGGTCCAAACTAGAGCACCGTCCAGGGCTGTCCCTTGGCAACTTGGGTTACGTTGGCTCCTGTACGCTTAGCTTATCCGGTGTGCCCCGAGAACGAGATATGTGCAGCTCCTATCGGGATTTGTCGGTGCAGCGGGTGGTCTTGCTGGTCTTGTTTTACCATTGTTGAAATGTCTTGTAACCGGGATTCCGATTCTGATCGGGTCTTCCTGGGAGAAGGAATATCCTTCGTTGACCGTGAGAGCTTGTGATGGGCTAAGTTGGGACACCCCTGCAGGGTTTTGAACTTTCGAAAGCCGTGACCGCGGTTATGGGAAGATTGGATTTTGTTAATGTCCGGTTGTAGAGAACTTGACACTTAACTTAATTAAAATGAATCAACCGAGTGTGTAGCCGTGATGGTCTCTTTCCGGTGGAGTCCGGGAAGTGAACACGGTTTTCGTGTTATGCTTGAACATAAGTAGTTTCAGGATCACTTCTTGATCACTTCTAGTTCACGACCATGCTTTGCTTCTCTTCTCACTCTCATTTGCGTAAGTTAGCCACCATATATGCTAGTGCTTGCTGCAGCTCCACCTCACTACCTTTTCCTACCCATAAGCTTAAATAGTCTTGATCGTGAGGATGTGAGATTGCTGAGTCCCCGTGACTCACATATTACGTCAAACAGTTGCAGGTGCCGATGATAACCGTGCAGGTGTCGCAACCGAGCTCAAGGAGAAGCTCGATGAAGATCGTGTTTGTTGTGTTGTTTCATTTCTAGTTGATCAGTATTGGAGCCCAGTCGGGTTGATCGGGGATCTTTTGCATTAGGGGTTGTCTTTCTTTATTTGGTTCCATAGTCGGACCTTGATTGTGTTCTGGATGATGTAATGCTATATTTATGTATTGTGTGAAGTGGCGATTGTAAGCCAACTCTTTATCCCTTTCTTATTTAGTACATGGGATGTGTAAAGATTACCCCTCTTGCTATATGCCTACTATGCGGTTATGCCTCTAAGTCATGCTCCGACACGTGGGAGATATAGCGGCATCGTGGGTGTTACAATTTATTACTTCCCAATGCCTCCCTCTAGGCCCAAACAATGGTGAAATGTCATGTAGTCGACATTCACATGGCACCACTAGAGGGATGACAACATACATCTCAGCAAAATATCGAACGAATGACAAATTCACATGACTACTAATAGCAAGACTTCTCCCATGTCCTCAGGAACAAACGTAACTACTCACAAAGCATATTCATGTTCATAATCAGAGGGGTATTAGTATGCATAATGGATTTGAACATATAATCTTCCACCAAGTAAACCAACTAGCATCAACTACAAGGAGTAAACAATACTACTAGCAACACACATGTACCAATCTGAGGTTTGGATACAAAGATTGGATACAACAGATGAACTAGGGTTTGAGATGAGATGGTGCTGGTGAAGATGTTGATGGAGATTGACCCCCTCCAAATGAGAGGATCGTTGGTGATGACGATGGTGACGATTTCCCCCTCCCAGAGGGAAGTTTCCCCGGCAGAACAGCTCCGCCAGAGCCCTAGATTGGTTCTGCCAAGGTTCCGCCTCGTGGAGGCGGAGTCTCGTCCCGAAAGCTTGCTTATGATTTTTTTCCACAACGAAAGACTCCATATAGCATAAGATGGGCATCGGAGGGCCACCAGGGGGCCCACGAGGCAGGCGGCGCGCCCAGGGTGGTAGGGCGCGCCCCCACCCTCGTGGCCAGGGTGTGGCCCCCCTCTGGAACTTCTTGCGCTCAGTATTTTTTATATATTCTAGAAATAGCTTCCGTGCAGTTTCAGGACTTTTGGAGTTATGCAGAATAGGTATCTAATATTTGCTCCTTTTCCAGCCCAGAATCCCAGCTGCCGGCATTCTCCCTCTTCATGTAAACCTTGTAAAATAAGAGAGAATAGGCATAAGTATTGTGAAATAATGTGTAATAACAGCCCATAACGCAATAAATATCGATATAAAAGCATGATGCAAAATGGACGTATCAACGTTCGACACCCTCCAAGTGCCATACGATCAGCTCCAACCCACCAAGCCTTTCTCAGGAGTGACAGACGGCTCCACCACCCCGATCGGGCAGGTTCACCTCCCTGTCACCTTCAGCCAGCGCGACAACTACCACACCGAGCTCATCGACTTCAATGTCGCCCACACCCGCCTGCCATACAATGCCATCCTCGGATACCCAGCACTGGCCAAACTCATGGCAATCACCCACCATGGCTACAACGTCCTCAAGATGTCGGGAAGCAGCGAAATCATCACGGTCTCTTGCGAAGAAAGAGACACGGTGTGCTCCCTCGAGCGCGCCTTCCAAGATGCATCAATCGAAGACCCTGACAGCGCGGGTGTGTAGTACCCTCCTGAGGCCAACCCCAAGAAGAAGCAGCAGCTACTCCGCGTTGGGCCTCAGGGGAGCGGCACCTCTAGCGGCACCACTTCATGATCCGAGCCGGTGCATGGGCGCCTCCTTCCCTTGCATAGGGAGGCACGCCCGGAGCCCTCCTCGGGCAGGGCTCGGGGGCTCTCTTCTAGAGGGCCTCAGACCTGGCCAACATCACGAGGGAGGCGCTCGGGCACCACATGGAGGCGTGCTTCGTGGCATGTTTCCCTTAGGAGGATACCGGGCGAAGAGCTCCCGGCGCTCAGGAGTTCATCACTAAGGCATCTCAGGAGTTTCAGGAAGCAAGAGCAATACGCGGCGACCGCCGCCCACCTGGCGCCGCTCCCCACCAGGCGAGGGTGGTGAGCTGTGCGTCTGCATCGACATCCCAGGGCTCAACAGGGTCGCATCTCAGGAGCGCTTCTGGCCTTCATGTGTTGGCCGGTGTGAGGGTCTGCCTCACCGCTGCATTCGCATGCCGTTCAGCCTGCCGAGCATGGTTGCCGCCTTCCAATGCAATCTGTGGAGCATCCTGGCAGGTCAGGAGGCCAGGCATTATGCGGTCCTGGCAGAGATGGAGACGACCCTCCAGAGGCCACCTGAGCCTCCAGAGCCTCCCGAGGCTCAGGGCCCCGGCCGCTCGTGAGAAGGACTTCTTCGCTACGTGTCTTCAGCTACCCTGACACTCCTTCGGCAACCAAACTAGGTGACATCTTTCCAAGTTCAATTAGCTGGGAGCGCCCCCAATGTTGCATTGTCCCTAGGCCATGTGGGTCTGTCCCTGCGGCATGTATCTTCTTGCATCTTTAGTTCACTATGTTGGGAGCGCCCCACGGGCTGCATTGGCCCCAGGCCACTTGGGTCCAACCAAGTGGCATGTATCATTCTCGCATTTACCTAAGCTAGTTGCTTTTCATGCGTAATCTATCTATGGATATCACCTACTCGATTGTCACCTACCATGGGAGCCTCGCGCCGATTGTCTTTCTTTAGGATCCTTCGCATTAGAAGGCTAGGCATGGCGTCTGTGCTCGGGCCCGTCCCTGTAGCGTCGATAAATCCAACGGCTGGGCTCACTTTGGCAGGCCAGCCCCGTTCACGTCACCTCCTGAGGTCGTTGGTGCTTGGCCTTCTCGTGCGATAGCCTCAGGAAACCCAATCGGTGCGGGTTGTCTAACCATCTCGTAGGAATGCCACAGCCATCAAGAATCAAGACCAGGCGCAACCCACATTGAGGTAGGGCCTCATGAGTCCCGCGCTGGCTCACGAGGACCCATATACACTTCGCCTAGCCTTGTCGTGCAAGCCACGTGTCAGGGTGGTGCTGTACGCGCCCCGGGGGCTCTCTGCAGTAGGGAGTCCCCTCCCACAAGCCAGCGACGGACGGGTGATCACCGCGGCGATTTGCGCCCCTCCTCGCGCTAACCTGCAGGAACCTCCTGAGGACTATAGCGGGCGGTACCGCAGACTCTCTCTCTTCTCCCATGCAATTCTCTTGCGCATTAAAAGGGGGGCTCCTGAGCATTGCGACTCAGGAGCTCTTACTGGCTCTCCAGCCCTCACCCCATGGCCTTGACCACGGCATCGCGACCTGGCATACCAGCGGTGGCTGAGCTCGCTCGAGGGCCGGGACCTGAGGACATAAAGCACCAGGAAGAACATGGAGAAGAGGGGGAGGCCCGCACGGGCCTAACCTAGCTACCCAGCAGTGGCTGACACCCAAGTCAGGTGCGGCACGGGAAGACGGCTCCGGAACGCCAAGATAAGTATTGTACTTGGACTGACCCAGCGCTACGACGTAAGATTCTCGCCTTTTCGTTGCCCTGCTGCGGCAACGTCGCCTCCCTTTTCCATCCTCAAGTAGCTACTTGCACGCTAAAGGGGACCTCTTGAGCATCGCGCCTCAGGAGATCTTACCGGACCTCGGGCCGCTCACCTCCTGGCCTTGACCATGGCATCGTGACCAGGCATACCAACGACGGCTGCGGCCTGCCTGGAGACCGGGGCCTATCAGCTTAGAGCACCAAGCTATCACGGGATTGGAAAGGGGGAACCAAGCCTCAACAGGACATGTCCTTGCAAATTTGCACAATAAGGATAATATCAACAAAAGGCATTATAGACGCTTTACACACCCCCGCGGGGTCCGTTTCGATTCCTCGCAGGGAATAAAAGGAAGGGAATCCCTAGGATCTCTATCTACATGCGCCGGACATCACCGACGCCATCATCAATAGTGGGCCATGGAAGGCCGGTGCCAACCCCATCCAGATCAACGGCAGCGGCCAGACGCGGTAACATTGCTCCGTGCTCGACGAGAGCTCGGGGGCACGTAGCTGTCATCGCTGGCCTCCGGAGACTCCACGAGCTCGGGGGAGTCGCTGGACCACCAGGAGTCACCACTGTCGCTGGAGGAGCTGCGGGCGAGGCTAGCGGCTGGTCCAGTGCCAACCGCCGCATCGTCCTAGCGGCTCCCTTCAAGGCAGCACTCCAAGCGGCAGCCTTCCTCGTCGAAGACCTTGAAGAACAACATGGAGGCGCCATCATACTCGAAGTTGATGGCGAGGGCGCCGTACGCGCGGCAAGCTCGGGCGACCTCACCCCAGCCTCGAGTCATGAAGATCCTCCCGGAGGCGATGGCTTCAACTTCCGCTCCAGTCGCCGGGCGTCGCAGTCAGCGTGCTGCAGCCAAAGCTCGAGAGGGCCCCTCGGTGGCATCTCGAAGGTGAAGAACTGCGGAAGGCGAATCCAAGTGCTTGGAGGTATCACTGCCCACAGCACGAACTCGCGTGAGGTGTCTGCAGCATGGACCCCTGGGGCGACGGCGTGCGCCTCCGCGGCATGGTGGCCACGGCCCTAGCGCGGGTGATGGCGCTCATCGCTCCTCCCTCCGGAACCCTTGGTGTGAAAGTACAAGGGCAATGGGTACCCAGGAGGTGGCCTTTCGTACCACGGCCGCGACACTACCGGCCTCATGACCATCTCGCGACGATGGGACCTCTTCTTCGGCGGGATCAGCTCGGGCTCGTTGAGGGGAGTCTTGCCCTTCTCCGTGGCCCAGAACCTCCGTATCGGGACCAGCGAGGAGTGAAGCAAGGAAGGAGAAGAAGCAGGAGAAGCAAGGAAGAGACGGGTGACGGGGGCTCCGCCCCCACCTCCTATTTATAGCCAAGGGGAGGCCAACCGCCGGCCTCCATGATCCAAGGTAATAATGATCTTTTCTGCATGCAGCAAGGACCCGTCAAGTCAGGCAGTTGCCGAGGCTGCGTGAGGAAGCGGAGACGCCCATGTCCAATCAGTCGCCCCGCGCCAACTGTGGCTGCAGGCTGATGGGGCCCGCGGTGCTCTGCGCTTGCCCTTTGGCTTTGCCTCGAAGCCAAGCCCGAGCACGCCTGGGGCCCGGGGGCTACTGTCGGTGTTCTGGGAACGGGGGTCCCTACACTTGCCTGCCTGTGGCCCGCAGCGTGGCTCCACCAGTGGCCACGTACGGCCCATCTTCACTAGCAAACATTCAAGACCCTCGCGAGGGGCCAAGCCTCGCGAGGCAGACGATGCAAGACCTCCTCAGGGATGGCCTCACCAGGCTGGCTGCGTGGGGCGGAGAGATCAAGGCGAGGGGCACCTCGCGAGGTTCCTGTGACGCAAGCCATGACGACTGGAACCAGGCGGGCGC
The DNA here is from genome assembly GCF_003073215.2 of Triticum urartu. Lineage (NCBI taxonomy): Eukaryota > Viridiplantae > Streptophyta > Magnoliopsida > Poales > Poaceae > Triticum > Triticum urartu. The sequence continues at coordinate 336,618,798 of NC_053025.1, read as the reverse complement.
CAGTGCACGCAGTGTCCTCGTTTCCTCTTTGGTGCTAAAGGGGCGAGCGCAGGCGAGGAGTCCCGAGACATCAGGCAAAGGTTTCCATATTGGTGCAGCAAGACCAAAACTAGCAGGACGGCAAGATGGACGTCACCATGGAGCCCGAGGCGGCGTCACCACCAGAGCCTTTGGCAGGCGAAGACCACTTTTTTCAGGATAGCTTGTACTAGTTGTCTCCCTTCGAATTTGGCTGTTGTGGGATCCCTTCCCGCTCAATATTTGGGAAGAGGGCCGGGGCCTTTATAAATAGGACTAGCCACCACCAAGGGAGGCAAGTGATTCAGACCTAGATCATCCCGAACCACACAAGTTCACCATGCACAAGAACACCTCTCCTCAGGAGGCTGTTCTTCCCTTGTAACTGTTCATCCTTAGCCCAAGAGGCAATCGACCACACCACACTGGATTAGGGTATGACACCACAATGGTGGCCCGAACCAGTATAAATCTTGTGTCTCGTGTTCTTTGGGTTCGTTGAGCTAGGTTGTGAGATCGTAGAGTGCATGAACTAGAGAGGGGGAGAGATCTTCGTGCGCACCCCAGTGTTCGAACCTCAAGGGTTTTGCAGGAACCTGAAATCCGACAACTGGAACCTAGAGCTGCAACCGAGCACACAAATGTGCTCAGCGCAACGCCAGAAGCCCAAAACTCCCTCTAGCTGCTCCTGCCGTGCACTGTAGCGCCAAACCCGACTAGCCTGAACTCTGGCCGCCGCCGCGACCTAATTTCCAGCGAAATCCGGCCACCCCAGTTGCTGTCTCTTGCTACAATAGATGTGGGAGAGCACCCGCTACAAGCCGAGCCTCTCCACCGTCGGAGCACGAATTCCAAGCTGCCTCGCCACATCTAGTCGTCACCGTTGTTTAAACGCGAGTGGTTTGACCCGCTGACCAAGGATTTGACCCCCTGGGTCATTGACATGTGGGCCCCAGCCCTACTAACTTTGGGTTAAGTTTATAACTAAACTTAATTAACCCACTGACACACTGACTAGTGGGCCCAGGCCCCACTGACAGTTTAGTTAGTACTAATTTAACTCTAATTAACCTTGTTAATTAGTTGTGACACTAACACACGGGTCCCACTGGTCAGGTTTGACCTGGACCGGCCCTATTGACCCCTAACATCACAGTGACGTCATGCTAACGCAGTAATTCTTTTCTGGAATTTAAATAAATCTTAAATGGTTTATTTATTGCAGAAAATGTTATGAACTTCTAAAAATCATATAAAATCAGCCGTAACTCCAAATGAAATAAGTTATATATGAAAAATTATCAGAAAAATCCAATCTATCCATCTGTACCTTTTTCATGCATGTTAGAACAACAAATGGCTACTGTTTAGGACAAATCATATAATGGGCATTTAAACTTTCACATATGGAATTTGAATTTGAACCTTGGGTTCAAACCAACTTCATTTAACTTGTTGCTAGCTACATTAGCTCAAATCACAACATTTTTCCATGTCATAAGCATGCATCATATTGTCGCATTGCATTGATTGTGTTCCTTCTCTATTTGCCGGTGTTGTTCCCTCTCAGTAGGCGTTGATCCGATGATTAGTTCGATGACACCGATGAAGAGCTATATCATCTTGAAGTGTCAGGCAAGCAAAACCCCCTTGTTCATTCCGATACAATCCCACTATCTTGCTCCTGCTCTCTTTTACTGCATTAGGACAACAACGATTCAACTATTACATGTTGCAGTAGTTGAACCCCTTCCCTCTGCATGATCTGTCATTGCCAAAGTAAATAGATGAAACCCACTAGCATGAGTAGGAGTTGTTTGAGCCCTGATGTGCCTACTCATTCATGCTTGTTGTCATGCCTGCTACTGCTTAGAGTTGAGTCAGGTCCGATTCATCCGGGATGAATTGAAATGGTGATGAGCATGTCCTATTATGTGTGAGCTAAGTGTGTGAACACCTTTTGGTAAAGCTAGCGGTGAGAGGCCATGTAGGAGTACATGGTGGGTTGTCTCATTGAAACGGTCCTCAGGAACCGAGTGTTGTGTTTGTGATCCATGAACAGCTACTACCACATGTTGGGCCCTGAGATGTGACCCCACTCAACTTATTAACCCCCCTGTCGTCTGTCTAGGAGTTGCAAGTAGTTTCTGGTGTTTGTAGTATGCTGGAGGCCGTGCTCATCGCTGACTCGAGGGGTGGGCTGTGATGCGGTAGGCACGTGGCCCGGTGTACCGAGTCGCCCGTTTCGTGCCTCGGGAACCCTGCACACATCGTTCGGGGCTGTAAGTGGAAACCTCAGCCGGACTCCCTTCGGATGGAACCTGAATAGGCGATAAACCTGGACTAGGGAATTTTGTGGTTAGTCAGGTCGCGGTCTACACCCACGTTGGCTTTCGCTTGAAGTCCGTCGAGCACATGTCGTGTGCAGACGCTAAGTGGTGGAAACATGTGTGAAGAAGTACACCCCTGTAGGGTTATAAATGATCTATTTGAATAGTCGCGTCCGCGGTAAAGGACCTCTGGGTTGCCTATATAGTTCATAGACAAGTGAAAGTGGATACTCTAAAATGTGCAAGATATGTGTGAGTGCTATGGATGGCGTTCTCGTAGCGAGACAGTAGCGGGTCCATAGTCGTGTATTGATTGGTGAATATGTGGACTCGTGTGCGCCACCTCAAAAGAGTTACTTGCAGATGTAGTTCAGGATAGCCTCTGAGTCAAAGCTTTCTTGCTCTAGTTAAACTCCACCACCCCCTTTGTTGATACCGATGCATATGTAGCTAGTTCTGATGTAAGTCTTGCTGGGTACATTTGTACTCATGTTTGATTAATTTATGTTTTTACAGAGAGAGTTCAGTATTACTAGTAGTTCCACATGGACTTCGACGTTTAAATTGTTACCTTAGCTACGATCTTGTGCCCTCGGCAGGGTCTTGTAGATAGTCAGGCTTCTCGGCCTTTTTCATTTGTAGTTGTCTGTACTCAGACAAGTTAAGATTCCGCATGTGCTTGTTGCTTGTATGACTTGAATGTTGGGTCATCAGACCCATGTTTGTAATATCTGGCTCCTCGGAGCCTAATGAATAAATACTTTGAGTCATAGAGTGATGTTGTGATGCCATGTTGTATTTGCACATACCGAGCATATTGTGTGTATGTTATTGAAATGCTTGGTATGTGTGGGACCGACAACCTAGTTGTTTATTATTGGTAGCCTCTCTTATGGGGAAATGTCTCCTAGTGCTTCCATTGAGCCATGGTAGCTTGCTACTGCTCCAGAACACTTAGGTTGGCCGGCATGTGTCCTTCTTCGTTCCTATGTCTGTCCCTTTGGGGAAATGTCACGCGGTGTCTACCGGAGTCCTGTTAGCCTACTACATCCCGGCTTCTCTGGAGTTATGTTAGTCCAGCTGCTACAGCCCTAATTCACTCACTGATGACCGACACGTTCGTTGCTGGGTCATGTATGCCTGTCCCTGTAAGTTAGTGCCACTTTGGATTCACAACTAGTCATGTCGGCTCGGGTTTTTTCACATATGGATGCTAGCGACACTATCATATACATGACCCAAAAGGTGCAAGCGGTCCCGGGCCAGGTAAGGTGGCACCCTGGGAATACCGTGCGTGAGGCCGCAAAGTGGTATGATGTGTTACATGCTAGATTAGTGTGAGCCTGACTGCCTGTAGGATTACCAAGCCAAACTGGTCGAAGTCGTGTCTAGAAATGCTTTAGTTATGTAAGGGAATTAATTGTGGAAGGGAACGTAAGGCTCTTTTTACTCCTTATACCTTATGCCTTCTGATTTGAGTCAGCCTCTTCTTTTCTACGGGGATTAATAACTAGGCTTCTCACCTTTCTATCAGGATCATGTGTTAGTAATCTGTAGACTCTTAGGATTGTTGGTCTCAAGCCTCAGTTCCGTTCCTACTACTTCCGTGTGTTGAAAGCTGATCTCAGAACCTTAATATTGTGATGTTGAGTGGTTATGCCACCATTTTGCAGGATGTCTCAAATATTTCGAGCAATTACAGCCGTTATGCTGTCCGAGTTATCCCAGGTTTCTAAATAGTCTGATGCATTTGCAAATCCCTTCTTTCCGTTCCCGATGTTTCTTTGGGCCAGTTTAACCACACTAATCGATGAGTTGAGGTGCTCTGTTGCCTCGACATATATTTTGGAGCTATTATTATGACCCTAGGTGTCATAGAGGATCACCAAGTAATCTAGCCATGTTTCGTATTCCCAGTGTGATGATTCTGGCCATCATTCTCGAAAGCAACCCACGATGCCATTTAGTTAGTAGGCATTCTATTTCTGCGTTCTTGAACCCGAGATTCACCCTACTTACTTCATGTTGATAGTGTTTGCTAGTTCCTTTAGGATATTAGTAACCTTTGTGATAGTCCTCGAGGTCCTTGGTATTTTACTCTTCCATATACCATGAACCACTTGTGGAAGAAGTCCCTCGTTGAATCAAAAGATCACAACCAGAGTGCTCTTGATGAGTTCTCGATTCTATGTTGTGACCCTGCCAGTTCTACCCTTCTACATGGGTTATCCGGAAGAAATATGTTGAACTTGTTTGACATACTAAATCTATGCATCCACAACTCAGAAAACCATGTGTTCCTTTGAGTTGTCCCTCTTTAGTTGTATTCTGATCTCTGTTTATCAACTGATAGTCAAGAGTATGCGTGCATTCATTCATCGATGCCTATTATTCTGGTGGTCCGTCAAGCCATTCTATTCCGGAATGATTAGAAGAAACAAACTCCAGTACCTTATCCATTTCTAGGATTGGGTCGAAGCAGTTGTATCTCGCGGGTCAAAATGCCAATCTAGCTTTTGTTCCGTTCTACCCTGGAGCATTACCATCTTATGTCAAGAATGTCATGGGAATTGCACATCGTCTTATGAATTCTTGATGCAGTGATACTCCTTGCCATCATCATTCATTTCTTGGTTCTATGTTGTTGCAACCGGAATGCCGACAAGTGAACTATGATGTGTGAAATGAATACTCATAACAACTGTGTTGCTAGGTAGTTAATGGATGATAACTTCATTCCTAGCGTGTTGGTTATCGAATCATCATTCTATGATTGATAGTGCTACTAGTTAATATTTCTTGGTACACTCCTTGATCAATGAGTTAGGATCGTGTCAATATATTGCTTAGTTGATCACATCAACTTGCCTCAAAAACAAGATTGTTCTCGAGCTTAGTAGCATATCAGTGGTTCGTGATTTTCCGAATATCCTCTCGGAAGTATCACCAGGTTGTTCCTTGACTATTATGTTGAGCTCATGATCAAGTTGGTTTCTTGTAACCACCCCTTCTCCAAGAATCTGTGTTGGATACTCCTGAACTAGTCAGATAAGCTAAATAATAACTTGAAGAGTTGGAAGATAAAAGCTTTAGCTGACTCGGTTCATCCCAAAGGGGTATCCTTGAGTGTGTGTGTGTGTTGAAGAAAGATGATATCCTCATTGACTGATCCTCGTGATCAGTTGCCGGCGTTATTGTCTTATCCAATCTTTGATTTGAGTGTGGGCTATCATCAAATCAAATCAGAACCAACAATATTCATAATGTTGTCTTACTCGTGGTTGATCCCTCGAGCATACACCATTACATATTTTGGTCTGACCAATACTATCACATTGTTCACATAATGGTGGAAGTCAGTGATATGGAAATTCTGATGAGTTTCTGTTGAGCCCATCAGGAGTATTTTTGTCTCCTCCATGATTCATGTTGAACATCAAGCTAGTGTTGGAAACTTTTGTAAGCATTATCTTCATGTTCCGTTCATGAAGCCTATGTTTGGATGAAAGAAGTGACTACCTCTAATTCATGTGCATTTGATGCAAGTTGCCTTCGTGAATTTGAGAAAGTCAATGTTGCTTCCTCTGGAATCATCCCAAGTCAGTCATGCATATGTGCGAAGTATTCTGTGGTTTTGGAGACTTGCAACCTTCATTCCATATGTATTCCCGAGAACCCCAAGCCACTGATTGATTTGCCCAAGGAAAAGGAGTTTGTTGTGTTAATTCCAGATCATGCACAAGACTCCGATATCCTCGATGATGGTTCCCAATCAGAACTCGGTAGTGTTTTGTTGTAAGACTACTATATGGTCATGCTTGTCTGGGACAGCGTGTTCACATATGTGTAGCAAAACCAGCTCATGTTTTGGAGCTTACTACCATAGTCCATTTCCCGAGAATCTCGCAACGTTATCCTGTCGACTTGTATTGCAAACATTCCTTTTCAGGCACGTGGATGTCTGAAATATCCCTTTACCAACCAAATCTGAATCTTAGGCAGGTATGATGGTTGGGACATTCCCAATATTTGCATTTTGTCCCCAGCTTGTCCCGCTGAGGGAGTCCTGGATTAGGGGGTCTCCGGATGGCCGGACTATATCCTTTGGCTGGACTGTTGGACTATGAAGATACAAGATTGAGGACTTCGTCCCGTGTCCGAATGGGACTCTCCTTGGCGCGAAAGGGAAGCTTGGCAGTACGGATATGTAGATCTCCTCCCTTGTAACCGACTCTGTGTAACCCTAGCCCCCTCCGGTGTCTATATAAATTGGAGGGTTTAGTCCGTAGGACAACATACAATCATACCATAGGCTAGCTTCTAGGGTTTAGCCTCTACGATCTCGTGGTAGATCAACTCTTGTAATACTCATATCATCAAGATCAATCAAGTAGGATGTAGGGTATTACCTCCATCAAGAGGGCCCAAACCTGGGTAAACATCGTGTCCCCTGCCTCCTATTACCATCCGCCTTAGACGCATAGTTCGGGACCCCCTACCCGAGATCCGCCGGTTTTGACACCAACATTGGTGCTTTCATTAAGAGTTCCACTGTGTCGTCATCATAAGGAGGGATGGCTCGTCTTGTTGTCAAGAACAACATCACCTCTAGGGGAGCCCTGGCTATAGGCCAAACTCTCTGACTAGGCAGCTTCGTCATGACTGCCCGCTCAGCTGCTATGCCGATGATGACTTCTCGGGTCATCGAAAATAGCCTCCACATTGGCTCGAAATTCACCAAGCAGATGGATCCAATGGAGCTCTCCTCTCTGAACGAGCTCTTGGATCGCATCGCCGCTCTGGGAGTCGCTATGGACTATGATCGGATTGGGCTTAAACCCGACCAAAGGGAGATTAACTCTCCGCCGGTCACCCATAAGATAGCGGTGGTGGAGCATCAATGCGGCAAATCTTCCTCCATCCTGAGGAGGAACTATGTCCGGATTCCCGAGCTCTCGGAGTCGGATACCCGTGCACGGGAGGACATCAGCCTAATGCTGAACCTAGAATCAGGCAGTATGCTGAACCTGCGGGGCAACATCCTGGAGCCCGAACTTCCTAGATCGGAAACTCCCCCGCCCCTGGGTCTCAGATTGGGTCAAGGTCTGGACTTAAATCCACCCACCCACCCAGATATAAACGATCTTTCCCACATTGGGAAAGAGCCCCAAGAGACAGTACATCACTATTGGGCCAGATTCCTCGTAATGAACAAGGTCAAGGACTGTCGCGAAGAAGATGCAATTTTGCTCTTTTGCCACAATTGCACGGACAAGGGAATCCTCAACGCCATAAGTCGCCGTGACATAGAACACTTCGCTGACTTGGCAGCCATAGTACGGAAGTATTGTGCGATGGAAAGCGCCTAGAAAACCCAAACAAAATTTTGGGATAATCCGGCTCTAACAAAACCCCCAGTCCGAACTAAAAGGGTGCACTCTCATAAGTCGCCAGACTCAATTACAAAGAAGCAAAAGCCCACTACAGGGCGTGGAACCGTATTGGAGGGATGGCTTAACGGGCCCTGCAAAATTCATAGTACAGCGGATACCATACCAACACACAGCTTTAGAGCATGTTGGGTACTCCGGTAGGTGGCCAAGAGCAGTGAGGATCTCCTCATTCAAAACACCACAAAGCACCATCCCATGGATAACAATACAGTATTGACGGTCTTCGAGACCTTCGCCTCAAATAATGATGTAGGGTAGAACCCTAATCGCCCGATCTTTCACGAAAGGAGCGGATCCCGCGAAGAAAATGAAGAACACGAGGGGGAAAACGAGGGAAATCACGAGGGGAAAGACAAGAGAACCACTAAACCAACAAGAAATAGTCACACATATGCTAGATCCTCGAGTACATAAGAGTTCACACGATCCACAATCAACAATGGACGATACAAAAGGTAGTCGGTCTTCTCCGTGAGGAGGTCTTGAGGTTCTTCTCCGCAAGGAGGTCTTGAATCCAAAGGAATCTTCTCCGTAGAGGTCGTGGTCTCTCTCGTGGAGTAGATCTGATGTGGATGAGCAATGCTCTATCTCTAAATATGAGCTAAACCAATGCTAACCCTAGAACGTAGGTGGAGGGGGAGTATATATAGTCTAAGGGGCGAAGGGGTACATGGGCCACGGCCCAGATGCGCCGCACGCAGGCAAGGGGGGCGGATGTCCGGGCGTCGGGCCAGATGTCCGAGCCTTCCCGAGATGCCGGATGTCCGGGCTGGCAGGGTCCAACCTTGTTGCTCTCTGGAATGGCGGGGTCCGGATTTCCGGGCTGAAGGCCGGATGTCCGGGAGCTCGGGACGCGCCAGATGTCCTGGCCCTGTAGACTTGGCCACTGGCTGTCGGTGTACAAAAAGAGGAGTACACTTTTTGTACCCCTATAATTGTGCACGGGTAGTCTGAGCCACGGGCACCACCACACCAAGCAAGGCAAGGGAGGTGAGCCAGGGTAAGCCCGAAGCTCAAGAGAACTAGAACGATGCCAAGGCCAAGACCATGAAGAGCAAAGGGGACGAAGCGGACTCCCCCGGCAAGATCCTTGCCGGGAGACAGTTCTAGCAGCCCCGGCAAGACCCTTGCCACGGTGACTCGTCCCGCGCCTACGGAGCAAATCACCCTTGAGTCCACTGCCCCCAAAGGGCAAGGATTCAGGAGACATCCCCATGGCGGCATGCAGATCTTTGTGAAGACATTCAAGATCAGATACGCACTAAGGAGACGACAACCATTGGCGGGATTCCAGCCGAGGAAGACCACAAGGCCCCCGGCAAGCGCCTTGCCGGGGATGACAGCAGGCGCCTCGGCAAGACCCTTGCCGGGGCCCCGGCAAGGCCCTTACCGAGGACACCCGTAGGGCCACCATCAGGCCCACGCCGACTAAACCTCCACCACCGCATGCATGCAGCTACCGACCCAACTAGCTGGGCAGGCACCTGCATGGCGGCATGCAGATCTTTGTGAAGACCCACCACTACGCCACCTCAGCTGCCTGCCTACCTACATGGCATCACAGGCGTCGCTGGACAGGGCGCGTGTCGACACAAGAAAGAGTGGCGATGGACGAGACAGGTTTCTCCCCCATCCCCGATAAAGCAAGGACACCTAAGCAAGACGCATTAAATGCGCCTTGTCATGTGATGCGAGGGATAACCTCGCAACACTGTACCCTTTCCACCTCCTGTGTGCCACTGTGGCAACCCCTTTTTTCTATAAAAGGAGGCCCGAGGCGACCAGAGGAAGGATTCGGCTTTTTGGAGCTCCTCACGCCCCATAGCTAGCTCAAGAACACAGATATAAAATCCACCAAAGCAGGAGTAGGGTTTTACGCATCCTCGTGGCCCGAACCTGGATAAACGAACCGTGTGCTATCTGTTGGATCCGCTCTTCTCACGACCCCGCGCCCCGCTAACCACAGTAGGGATTCTTGTGATCCCATAGGTGTCGTTCCCACCGACATCTTTGGCGCGCCAGGTAGGGGCGCAGTTGTGAGAATCGGCTTTAGCAGTTAGTTCAGCGCTTGTTCATCATCATGGCGCCCAAGAAGAAGACGACGATGGCGGTTGGCCAGTCAGAAGCCGGACAGCCCGTCCCGACGCGGGCAAGCAGTGGACCGGTCGCAGAAAGGACCCGGGGCGCTGAATGCGAACTCCAACACCATCCCAGCAGCCGGAGTTTGGGAGGCGGCGATGTTTGTGCGCCTGGTTACAGGCCACATGTCGCCAAATCCAAAGGCGGAGCCAAGCCCTTCGCGGGTGAAGCGGGGCCTTCCAAGGTCATCGTCGCCCCGCCCGAAGGCGGCGCAAGGGCCTCCAAGACTCCCACGCCGGCGCCAACAGCGTGCTCCTCCCAGGCAGCGCGCGACGAACAGCGTAATCACGCCGAAGATCCCAGGCGTCACCGCGGGAAGAGCCCCGAGCGCCACTCCCGGGACGTAGAAAACCTGCCCACTCGCCGAGGCGCTGGTGAAAATGGCATGCGACCGCGGGGTCGTGATAGAGCTCCTTCTGACATGGTCAGAAGTCGAAGCGCGTCGCGATCCGTGCAGGTTTCACTGCCACCGACGCCAGCAGAGGCCCTGGCGCGCGCGCAGTTGCTCCTCGACTTTCCTCCCACTATGGGGAAACTCGACAAATGGAGAGCCACTATCCAAAGCCTTGTTGCGATGGCCAACAAAGACGAACCAAGTCCGGTGGGGCCCCCGGGTCGACGCTCCGATGGAGTCCCGCGGACCAGTGGCGGAAAAGCCGGTGGCGCCGCGACCACGGTGCATTCACCTCTTCCCCATCCGGTACCGCGGACGCCGGCTCATCGCGACGTCGCGGGCGATGACATCTCCATAGCATCGTCTGACCCGCGGACCCACTGTGACCAGCGCCAAGTTCTTCGGGAACGAGCCCATGAAGACGCTCGAACCACTATCAAGCGCCGGCGCGGAGCGCGCCACCAGTCAGACAGGCGAGCAGGGCCTGCTGTGAACCACCCGGCCCCGGAGAGCCCTGGAGGCCTACCTTACGAGGTAGGCTGTCCGGCTTTTACCTGTGAGCTGCGGCAGTTCTAGTGGCCCACTCACCGCACCTTCAAATCTGACGTTGGCGAAAAGTACAACGGCAAGACTCACCTGTCTGAGTTCCTCAGCATCTACACCATCGCGATGCAAGCCGCCGGAGCCCGTGACGATAAGCTGCTTGTGAATTACTTTCCATTAGCTCTTAAACCCAACGCCATGTCGTGGTTGATGCACTTGCCGGTAGACTCTATTTCCTCCTGGTCGTATTTGTGCCATGAATTTGTGGGCGCCTTTACTGGAGGTCACCAAGCCCATGGCCAAGCAAGCGACCTGTATGTCATTCCCCAGAAGGGAGGCGAGAGTCTGCACAAGTATATACAGAGGTTCAGCCGGGTACAGTACAATATCCCTGATGTTCACCCTGCCGCCATCATCAGCGCGTTCCATCAGAACATGCGTAACCGCAAGATGCGCGAAGAACTGGCAATGAACAAGGTGAAAGATGTGGCAGAACTCTATGTTCTTGCTGACAGATGTGCCCGAGCTGAAGAGGGAAGGAAGTACCCCAGCGAAGATGCCGGCATGGAAACCGACTCCTCAGATGAGGATACTGTCGCCCCGGCGAAGAAAGGCCGGCGCCACAACAGGAAGCGCAAAGGTAAAGCTGTGCTTGCCGTCGAGGGATCTGACGACGCCGGCTCCGCCAAGAAAACCAAGGCAGATGACCTCGGCAAGGAAATTGTCGGATGTGTCGCCTGCCGGGCCTTGGCGGCTGCCGAGAAGCCAGGAAACTCCGACAAGCAATACTGCAAGATCCATCACACCAAAGGCCATGATCTCCAGAACTGCCGATAGGTTGAGCTCCTTGCTGAGAAGCAGAGGGCTGAATATGAGAGGCGGGACAAGGAGAAAGGCCAGGATGGTGCTGAGGGGTCCGGCAAGAAGCGTGACGGCCAGGCGGGCTGTCGCGGCAAAGATAAACAGCGGGAGAGGCCCGCCCGGGGCCGGGACAAAAAGCCAGGAGACGATGATCACGAAGAGGACGATGAGTCTGGTGACCAAGAATTTTAGAAAGCTACAGAGGCCATGTGCGTCGATGGCGGCGCCTCGCTGCATACCTCTCACCGCTAGCTTAAACAGTGGGCGCGTGAGATTACAGCGGCGGAACCATCGTTTGATGCCCAAAGGCCGCTGAAGTGGTCCAGCACACCTATCATTTTTGACACTAAGGATCACCCTGATCGCACTACTGCAGTCGGGTGCTTGCCATTGTTGGTTTCACCAACAATACGCAACCTCAGGTGACAAAGAAACTAGTCGATGGCGGGGCCAGTCTGAACTTAATCTCGCCTACCGTGATCGAGAAATTGCAGATTCCTGATGAAGACCTTGAAGAGACGGGAACATTTCAGGGGGTCAACCCGGGAAGAAGTCAACCAAAGGGAAAGGTCACGTTGCCCGTGACTTTTGGGAGTAATCTGAACTACAGGACAGAAAGGATTGTGTTTGACGTTGCCAAGATCCCCTTGCCTTACAATGGGATCCTTGGCCGCCCAGCGCTGGCCAAGTTCATGGCGGCGTCACATTACGCCTACAACACCCTGAAGATGCAGGGGCCTGTGACGATCATCACCGTCCCATCAGACAAGAAGGATGCGCTAATTTGCGCTGACCAACTCTACCAACAAGCAGTTGCAGCAGCCGCCACTGCTAAGGCGCTTGCTCCTGCCGCTGGAGCCCCGGGAAGGCAAAAGAAAAAGACCGGTGAGACCTCAGGCACCCACTCCGGCAAGCGCACCTCTTCGGAGTGTAGCACTCCCGTCGAGGACGTGCCAGAGAGCTCCGCCGACAGAAACAAGAAGTCCAGGGCCACACCGCCGGGAACCAAGAAGGTTTCTGTCAAGCAGGATGGCACGGGAGGAGCTTTTACCATAAGCTCCACCCTTGACGACAAATAGGAAGATGCACTCGTCACCTTCCTGTGGGCGAATGTCGATGTGTTTGCATGGCAAGCATCCGACATCCCCGGCGTTCCTAGGGAGGTGATTGAGCACCACCTTGATGTCTGTCCTCATGCGCGGCCCGTCAAGCAGAAGATCAGAAAGCAAGCTTTGGAACGACAAGAGTTCATCACAGAGGAGATCCGGAAACTGGAAGCAGCGGGTTTGGTAAGAGGAGTGCTCCATCCAACGTGGTTGGCCAATCCGGTGGTAGTGCGCAAGGAAAATGGGAAGTGGAGGCTGTGTATTGATTACACAGATATTAATAAGGCTTATCCCAAAGACCCCTTCCCGTTGCCACGCATCGACCAGATTGTTGACTCCACAGCTGGGTGTGATCTGTTGTCATTCCTCGATGCCTACTCCGGCTACCACCAGATCTTCATGACAAGGGAAGATGAAGAGAAAACGGCATTCATCACCCCATGTGGTACGTATTGCTTTATACGGATGCCTTTTGGGTTGAAGAGTGTTGGTTCAATGTTTGCATGGGCGGTCCAGATTGGTTTTGAACCCCAGCTCCCTAGAAATATGGAAGCTTATATGGATGATATAGTGGTCAAAACCAAGAACAGGGCAACCCTCATAACAGATTTACAAGAAACATTTGCAAACCTACGCAAGATCAATCTCAAGCTGAACCCTGAGAAGTGCGTCTTCGGCGTCCCGTCTGGCAAGCTTCTCGGTTTCTTTGTGTCACAGCGTGGGATAGAGGCCAATCCGGACAAGATCAACGCTATAGAGCAGATTGAAGCGCCCAAGCGAGTCAAGGATGTGCGTCGGCTTGCTGGTTGCGTTGCCGCCATGAGCAGGTTCATTTCCATGTCCGCCAAGCGCGCCCTTCCCTTTTTCAAGATTTTGAAAAAGGCGGGCCCGATGGAGTGGATGCCAGAAGCCGAAGCAGCATTGCAAGATTTGAAGAGGTACCTCTCCTCCGCGCCAATACTAGTTGCGCCTAGGCCACAGGAACCGGTGCTGCTGTACCTGGCGGCAACGAACCAGGTGGTCAGCGCCGCACTAGTTGCATAGAGAGAAATTGATTATGAGGTAATAGATTGTGGGTTTATGATCAAGATTATCTATGAACAAGATTTGAATCTTCTCTGAATTCTTTTATGTATGATTGGTTATCTTTGCAAGTCTCTTTGAATTATCAGTTTGGTTTGGCCTACTAGATTGATCTTTCTTGCAATGGGAGAAGTGCTTAGCTTTGGGTTCAATCTTGCGATGCTCGATCCTCGTGACAGTAGGGGAAACAACACGTATTGTATTGTTGCCATCGAGGATAAAAAGATGGGTTTATATCATATTGCATGAGTTTATCCCTCTACATCATGTCATCTTGCTTAAAGCGTTACTCCGTTCTTATGGACATAATACTCTAGATGCATGTTGGATAGCGGTCGATGTGTGGAGTAATAGTAGTAGATGCAGGCAGGAGTCGGTCTATTTGTCACGGACGTGATGCCTATATACATGACCATACCTAGATATTCTCATAACTATGCTCAATTCTATCAATTGCTCGACAGTAATTTGTTTACCCACCGTAATACTTATGCTATCTTGAGAGAAGTCACTAGTGAAACCTATGGCCCCCGGGTCTATTTTCCATCATACAAGTTTCCATTTTATTTTATTTTGCCATCTTTACTTTCAATTTATATCATAAAAATACCAAAAATATTTATCTTATTATTATTATCTCTATCAGATCTCACTCTTGCAAGTGGCCGTGAAGGGATTGACAACCCCTTTATCGTGTTGGTTGCGAGGTTCTTATTTGTTTGTGTAGGTACGAGGTGACTCGTGCGTGGTCTCCTACTGGATTGATACCTTGGTTCTCAAAAACTGAGGGAAATAATTACGCTGCTTTGCTGCATCACCCTTTCCTCTTCAAGGGAAAACCAACGCATGCTCAATAGGTAGCAGCAGGCGGCGATGAACTCGACACGGCAGGATGCCATCGCTTCCTTACCACGTATGCGGTCGCGGGCGGTGAGGAACTCAACACGGCGAGGTGCCATCGCTTCCTTGTCAGTTACTCTGTTGGGGGTGCCATGAACGACGCCTGGAGAGAGCTCTAGGGCAGAGTGGCCATACAGTCGTACAGTGTGGTCGTTTTTAAGAGTTCAAGGACAAACTTCGAAGGAGATTTGGCTTCCCTTACAATGTTGGTCATTCATTGTTGCACACGGCTCATCTCCCATGCCTCCGGAAATAGTGTGCGCTAAGCCTATTGTGTGTTGTGTTATAATTGGCCGGAACCCCAACCACACAGATCACGCATGTGTATCGTAGGATGCGCACGATCGAACGACAATTCACGTCCCTCTCATCACACCAGTGGAGCTGTAGGTAAATTGGATTTATCTGCGCTAAATGCCTAGAAAATGCACATAATCCCCTAAATATGGTAAATGAGCCCGTAAAAGTGCCAAATTTGAACGCACTGATTTACAGGGTGTCGGCATGGAGCCGGCGATCTATGGTGCAAGGCAGCTGAGGGAGTCCTGGATTGGGGGGGGGGTCCTCGAGTGTCCGGGCTATTCAATATGGGCCGGACTATTGGGCCGTGAATATACAAAGCGGAAGACCTTTCCCCGTGTCCAGGTAGGATTGGTGTTCGGATGTGGAATTTCCTTCCTCTACAAACCGACTCTAACCCTGGGCCTTTCCGGTGTTTATATAAACCGGAGGGTTTAGTCCGTAGGAACAAGTAGAATTGACATAGGCTAGACATCTAGGGTTTGGCCATTATGATCTCGAGGTAGATCAACTCTTGTAACACCTATACTCATCGAATACAATCAAGCAGGACGTAGGGTTTTACCTCCATTAAGAGGGACCAAACCTGGGTAAACATTGTGTCCCACTTGTCCCTTGTTACCTTCGATCCTCAGACGCATAGTTCGGGAACCCCTACCCGAGATCGGCCGGTTTTGACACCGACATTGGTGCTTTTATCGAGAGTTCCACGATGTTGTCGGCAGAAGGTTCGATGGCTCATTTGATCATCGACAACGATGCTATTTCCGGGGAAACTTTCCTCCCTGGTCAACCTTTCGTGTTTGGCAACTTCGCTCTGCATGCCAATTAAATTGGTAACCTTGAACAGATCGACAGCTATGCTCCTGGTCACCATATCAGGTTTGGATGCCTGAATTATATTGCTGATATCCAAGGAGAGTTGATCTTCGAAGGGTTCTCGGCCTCGACCGCCGCTCCTCATCTTCATGAAGGAAGCCCATTGGATCCAACACCAGGCTCCGTTCAAGGATCAACTATCGTTCATACCCTGACCTTAGATCCAGAGCGGACCACCCTATCCGAAGACGGGAGTATGAACCCCGCAGGACCATCTCCCACTATGGAGCTCCCTGCCAGAGACCCAGAGGTGACCATATTATCGGCAGGCCTAAAATCAGACAAAACTCCCCGTGTCATCAGGAAGCCGTACTCACCTATGGATGTTAACTCCGAACTCTTGAGGCCTGCATCCATTTAGCACGGTCAAGCGGCGATTTCCATACCCAGCTCTGTAGGCCCTCAGTCACCCGTCCAGCTATCGCTCCTAAATGAGGCCCTGGACTTAATGCGATCTCTCGCTATCACTGAAGTGTCACTTCCGAACTATTCCCAGCTTGAACAATGGGCTGAGCGTGGGGAATTTTGCATCCCACCCACCACCCACTTAATAGCCACTGTCGAGGATTTGACAGAAATGATAGACTACGCCTTCAAAGACATCGACGGTATGGACGACGATGCCGGAGGCGAACCAGGCCAAAACCCACCTATCGCTGGGCATTGGACGACCACTTCTACTTACGACGTGTACATGGTGGATACCCCCGAAAAGAAGGACGACGATAGCGCTCAAGACCCGATTGAGGACAAGCCTGTCGAGGCACCACCAAAACACCGATGTCAGCAGCGCCGCTCACGATCGCATCACGAAAAGGAAAGAAATATTGGCACCAGAGACAATGACACTCCGGAGAATGCCGTAGACTCCGACCACCCCGTCGAGCCTGTTGGTGAGCAGGATGAGTGGGAGGATGGACAAGTCAATCCAGACGAACCTGTCGAGCATGAGGATTTGGAAGCTAGTAACTATCTACCGGCCTCCAAGGAGGATGTCAGCCTCAGCAACGAAGATTTCATCATGCCAGAGGAACCCCTCGAGCAAGAGCGCTTCAAGCGACAGCTCATCGCCACTGCGAGGAGCCTAAAAAAGAAACATCAACAATTTCAAACCGAACAGGATACGCTCAACGATAGATGGACGAAGGTCCTGGCTGCCAAAGAATATGGTCTCGAGTGCCCAACAAAGAGCTACCTGAAGCACAGGCTACTACCACAATTTGACGATGAGGCCCTTGATCCAATACCTTCAAGATATAATCATGCTGACGAACCAGACCGACCACCACGTGGATGGGATAAAGCGGCTATTTACGCCGAGAACCAGCCCGTGCCACCTTGCTGTGACAGCCTGGATTTTGCCTTCTCTCTTTTTCTGGACTTGCCTTCTCTCTTTCCGGACTTGGTTTTTGACTTGCCTTGATTTGGATTTAGGAATCATTTCTAATGGACTTGTCACTTGGTCATACCCTTGACTTTCACCCAAGTGACCTATCTACTTCCCATTCAACCTTATCTCTCTGATAAATCCCCAAAATAATAAAATGAATATTTTTCATAATGAAAAATATTCATTTTCCTCCCTGAAACCCTTTTTAGAAACTTGTGCTCCAAAGCAACCCTCATTTTTAATGCTCCTAAAAATCTGAGATAATTCCTGAATATTCTTTGGACCTAGACACACCTTCCCAAGCAAAAATATTGCCTGATTTTTTGTAATATTTTTTCTGTAGAAAATCATTCCTCTTCTGGACCAGAAATGCACATTATACAACAAGTGCATTTTCCTTGATATTTTGGCCTTGATCTTTATTGAGCTTAACTACCCTCCTAAGAGAACCTAAACCCCAGGAGATCAGCCCAAATGGCCATCTAGAAGCCAGTCAAACTTGGCGACCAAGTTTCTGGTCAGAAACTTGCCAGCTTGGTTGAGTCAATTCTGGTCGGCCTGGGTATGAGCTTTCAACTTCCCTACACTAAACACTGCTTGAACTAGAGCGTAGACAAGGTTTGGCCGCGTTTGGGCATCGTCTTGACCATGCCAGCGTGGTGACAGCGTGAAGACACGGTGCCTGGCAGCTACTTGACATGCTCTGGGTGTCGCCATCTCCTCTATTCAAACGGGCTCGATCCAGCGCTCACCGGCGACTATCGCGCCACCAGCCCCGACCCATCACCCTGGACCTCTCCCTGGCGCTCGACGATGCCGGAGACGCCGCAGCAAGCACGAGCACGTCGCGGCCAAAAGCCACAGTGCGCGCGTGCACTTGTCCGCTTCCCCCTGCGTCTTAAGCTTGTCCACGAGCATGGACAGCCTCCCACAGCAACGCTGCACGCTTGCCCCCTCGCACTAGAGCGCTTCGTCGCCCTTCGCCGGCTTCCAGAGAGCTCCGACAGCGACACGTTACCACACCTCGCTCCGGGTATATATAGAACATCCTTCCTCATTTCCTAGCCATGCACCACTCCTCACCACCTCCACGAACACGTAGAAGGGCCACATCCCGTTCGGGCAAGCCTCTGGCCGGCTGCCCCGAACAGAGAACTCCGACGACCTCCGTAGCTCGTCCACCTCGCTCCGGTGCCTCTCGAGCTCGACCAGCTGCTTGGGTGTGGCATTGGAGGTCTCTTGGTGCTGTATGGATGCTGTTGAGCCCCGGAGCCGCCTCTAGCCATCGTCTTCGTCCACTCTGGCTAACCCTGTCCGCCACCGAAGCTTGCGATCTTGACCGCGAGTAGCTCCGGCCATCCCACGACAAGCCACAGGTACGGGCAGGTGCGCCACAAGCCCAGCTTCAATCATATCCCTCTAAACTAGCCCAAACCCCCTCCTTGCCGGCGTGCCCTCCGGTGAAGCGCCGACGCATTTGGATCTCGTTTCCCCTCTCTCTCTCCTGACGTGCGGGGCCCGCTCGTCAGTCTCACCACTCGCGCCTGAAGCGGTACAAGTGGAGGCGTATCTCTCTTTTCCGCCTTTGACGTCACCCCCCTAGGAATTTCTGTTTAATTCAAATCTATTCAGAAATTGACCCAAACTTTGACCAGCCCCCATTTCTAAACCATAAGTCCAAATGATTTGATTCTTTTTGCATTGTCTTTGTTTCAGAAAGCTCTAGCAACACACCAAAAGGTGGATTTTTCCTTGCTGTCTAGAATTTCTGGTGATTCTTAGAATGGGTTTTGATATTTGTTTTTGTGATCTTTAATTATTTTTAGAAGGAGAAGCTTGTCTTGAAGCAAACCAAGAGGGGTGTGATCTGCCCTACACTAAGGCAAGCCAGACCAGCATTTGGATGGTATTATTTCAATATCTATGATTTTCTACTTCAATATGAGTTTTTACTTGCATTTAAAATTGCATGAACTTGTTTGGTCAAGTAGAGTAAAATTTTGCATTGGTCATTTTGCTATGGTAGAAAATGATAGTTCTTATTTTCATAAAAATGATGAGTTAATAAAAATATTGTTGGATAATAAAAATGAATTAGTACCAGTGAAGTTTTTGGATCCTAAATATTGCAAGTTAATTATGTAGATAAGTTTGATCCATATCATTGTGTTCTTTAATTGCATGTTGATTAGTTGCGTGATTAAGTCACAATATGATTGTTATTTATAAAATGTTTTTGTCAAAGTTAAACTTGATTAAGTTCAACTTGAATATGATGTTGATCCCATCGTGGTGCCACTGAATCGGGTTTTTATTCAGTGCGACCACATTTACCTTGTGGGAAGGTCTTGATTCGGTCCTTTGTTGTGCCTCCCACCGGCGCCTCCCCGAGGGAAGGTTATGGGCGTGCATACCCTAGCCCGGTAAGTAGACATAACCTTGTGAGCTCGTTTTTGTTTTTATGGTACCTTGTCCCCGTTTGGGACCGTTTTGCCACGATGGTGGCCATTGGTGCCTTTGGTAGGCATGGGGCCACCCAAGACCTAGCCCTGAGAGGGAGTTGGTCGGAGTGGCAGGGAGAGTGCCATGACAAATGGAGGGTTTCGTCGGAACACTTTGGTCCACCCGAATGGGAGTGCGAGGCCAGGTGTTCCGTAGTGTGGGTAAAGTGCGCTACCTCTGCAGATTGTATTGAATCTATCGATAGCCACGTCCTTGGTTAAGGGCATAACTCGTCACTAAGTCACAACATGGATCAACTTTTATAATTAATCTTGCAAACTAAATGGTTGCGATGCTGTGTGTTTCATGAACTCTCGAATTGTTCATGAGCGGTTGGTTTTTAGTTGTGACCCCGGTATGGTCACCGCCTGGTTATGAGGTAACCATGTGGTAAGCAAGTCCGTGAGACTCGGTGTGCGTCTTGGTTTCATTGCATGTTCAGTAAATCTTGCTTTTGCATTAATTTGATTTATTGTCATGATATTGTCTGTCATCGTGCTTATGTTTGTTGTGAGCTTGAAAGTAGATTCAATGTACTGACCTGGCGTCTCATGCCAGCTTTGAGGCAAGTCGATTCGCATCGGAGCGCATCTCGCATCTAGGCCGTGTCCACGTCGGTGTCCCTGTGCTATGGAGTTCCACTTCGTCGTTCTTCCGCTGCCGCGTAGTTCGTGTGATTGAGGCCCTCGTCATGTTCATTAAATAATGTACATGCTGTTCAGCAGCACCATGCGTGTCGCTTGGCCTCGTATCTCGATGTAATATCAGACTTATGTAATCCGCTAGCATCAATAAAGCGGGTTTTTCTATACCAAGTTGTTGTGTATTGCCAGAAGACTTGATCTCTGGGCTGGCAATGCAGGGTAAACTGGTTGCTCTAAGCCGGGGTGCCACAACGCTTGGTATCAGAGCCGCGCTGATTGTAGGGCACGCTAGACCGTTAGTGAGTTAGTGAAACGGTAGATAGCTTCGTCTGAGTGCCGATAGTAATAGAAATTGGTTGCTGCATTGCATGCATGTTTATTTGTTGTTATTACTAACCGTATGGTTTGTGAGTGTAGATAGCTCCAGTACCGATCTTGTACCATCCCGAGCCAGCTCCGTACACATTGCCGCAGATGCTTCAGAACGTGTCGCGACGACTCTATCCAGAGGGTGCTGATCCAGAGTATCGGGTGTATCGGGAGCATCTGGCCGGTGGATTGTATGAGTATTATGCTGAGGTCACTCTACACCATAGTTCCCCTTCTGGTGCTTACACTCGTTCTACTAAGGGTGGTCTTGCTTCTACGCCATCTTAGGCGGTTCAGTTTATTGCTATCGAGGCTCTTGTAGACTTGCGCTACAACGAGGTTCGCATGCACACCCACCCAGGTTTCTTCTACTACCCATCTCTGCACGAGAATGGGCGTATCCACATTCCTTTGATTAATCCGGCGAGCGATCGTCCCACTAGCCACCTTTCTCGCTATATCACTGCCAGTTATCTCCTGAACTACGAGTTAGCTCGGGAGCTTTCACGCGCCCGGACAGCTCTCGCTGCTGCTCGTACTAGGAACCCTCTTCCCAATATCATCTACACTACTCTAGTTCCTGCCACCTCATTCCCCCGGTGACTTCACAGGGTACCGTTAACCCTCTGACGGTGACCCCTCGTAGTGCTCCTGCTGCGTGGGCTTCCCTTGTCACTACTCCTGCCGCTCATATGCTTAGATCCCATCCCGCACCTGCCCCTGAGGGAGAGCCCTCGAGGCAGCGCCGTCGCATCTCTCTTAACCCAGAGGTCTCTACTATCAGTTCAGGATCAGGGTCCGGCTCAGGACAGGAGCCCACAGCAGCGAAGTCTGAGCAGTAGACCGCTAGAGTATCGCTTTCATAATGAGTATGATGTATGAGTGTAGTCGCATGTGTCATGATGCTTAGTTTCATGTATGAGGGTAGTAGAACTGTTGTGATGATTACTTCCATGTTGAGTCTATGTATAATTATGTTGGAAATTTTTATTCTCTTTGGCTTTGTTTCGCTGTTTTCTTTTGGGATTTGTCAATGGCTTTCCTCCCATGTTGGTTTTTTCTCATCAAGGTTGCTATGTATTGGGAAAAATAAATAATAGGATGATGCGTGGAGGCAACATCAGTCAAGCTTGTGAGGATGTCCTTGTCCGTCGCTCCGCAAGACAGGCAGGACATTCCCTCTAGCCATACCAGCCACCTCCATCTCCACCGCCACATCCGCCTTCCACTAAGCAAATCCTGTGAATGATTGAAGAAAGAAGGAGCAACGATTTGCTGGAAATATTGAAAAATGTGCAAGTTATGGTTGGGAAGAATGGAAACTAGAATGGCCATCACTCCAAGCTGTTAGATTTTCTGCGAACCAAGCCTCCCAGCTTCAGCCAAGTTATTGATCCATTAGACGCAGATGATTGGTTAAGGACTATTGAGAGGAAACTGGAGATTGGTCGCACTGAAGAGGGAGACAAGGTTCCCTTCGCAACGCATTATCTCGAAGGAGCTGCCGCTATATGGTGGGATAATGCTAAAGCAATAGGGCCCGCGGACGAGGAAATTACTTGGGCTAAATTCAAGGATCATTTCCGCAAGTATCACATTCCCACCGGGATTACGAAAATCAAGCAGCACGAATTCCTCGCCCTTACTCAAGGCAGCATGACAGTCAACGAGTATCTGAATTAGTTCAACCATTTGTCCCGCTATTATTTCAACAATGTGGCCACAGAAGAATGGAAGATCGACAGATTTCTTGGAGGCCTGAATCAGCATCTCAGGTGCACCCTCAGCATGTTTGATTTTCCGGACTTCCTGACTCTGGTGAACAAGGCCCTCGTCGCAGCAAGGGAACACAAGCTCCAACACGACAACAAGCCAGCTATTAATGACCACAAGCGCAAATTCAAGCCGAAGAAGGAGATGCAACCAGTGCAGAAGCCTCGTACTTGCCAACAGACTCAAGTGGAGTACGAACCCAACTGGCAGCAAAATGTCAACAAGACCACCACTCAAGTCAAGAATATCGTGACCAGCCCGGTGCGCAAAGATCGTTAGCGCAACAACTCCTGTTTCAGCTGTGGGCAAACGGGACATTACGCCAGGAAGTGCCCCAAGAACAATAAGCAAACAGCTCCATTCCATCCGCAAGTCAACTACATGGAGCCGTATTCCGCCCCCGATATGATCCTAGGGCAAAGCCATCATATCTCCACAAACAAAGCCCAAGATGACCTAGAAGTCGTCATTAGTATGTTCCTCGTTAATGGCCTACCCGCCGTAATTTTATTTGACTCTGGGGCTTCCCACTCTTTTATCTCGCGGAGTTTTGCTGCCCAAAACAAATTTCCTTGCTCGATTTTGGGAAAACACATGCTGGTACAATCCCCGGGATCCCTACTCAGAAGCAATCTGGTCTACCGCAATATGGAAATTGACATCAAGGGCGTCAAGTTTCCAATATCTCTGATAATCATCGATTCCAACAAATTGGATATTATTCTGGGCATGAATTGGTTAACCCAATACCAAGCATGCATCAACTGTGCGACCTGAGAAGTTACCATGACAAATACGGAAGATCACACCACAAGTTTTTATCCCCGCAAGAGCATACCCAAGAAGGGTATGATGTTCGAAGCCATGGCAGAAGAGGTGGAGCTAATTCCAATGGTTAGTGAGTACCCAGATGTATTCCCAGAAGAATTACCAGGCATGCCGCCTGGTAGAGAACTAGAATTTGCAATTGATTTGGTGCCTGGAACCACACCAATACAGAAGAAATATTATTGGATGCCTTCATCAGAATTGGTGGAATTAAAGAAACAGCTGGATGAGATGCTGCAGAAAGGATACATCTGCCCAAGCTCTTCACCATGGGGATCACCCGCGATATTCGTGGATAAAAAGGATGGAAGCCTACGAATGTGCGTAGACTACCGACAGCAGAATGATGTCACCATCAAAAACAAGAACCCGCTGCCAAGGATTGACGATATGTTTGGTCAACTCAGCGGAGCCAAAGTATTCTCCAAAATTGATTTGAGGACCGGATATCATCAGCTCAAGATAAAGAAGGAGGATATTCCCAAGACCGCGTTCACCATTCGGTACGGTCTTTATGAGTATACCGTTATGTCCTTCGGCCTCACCAACACCCCTGCCTTCTTCATGCATATGATGAACAAGGTGTTTATGGATTTCTTGGACAAATTTGTGGTGGTGCTCTTTGATGACATCCTCATTTACTCCAAGAGCAAAGACGAACACAAGGAACATCTCCGAGTAGTTTTGCAAAGGCTTCACGACCATCAGCTTTATGCCAAGTTCAGCAAATGTGAGTTCTAGCTCCAGCAAGTTGGATTCCTTGGGAATGTCCCCTCGGCAGAAGGAATCTCAGTGGATCAAAGCAAGGTGAAAGATGTACTTGATTGGTCCGCACCCACGACGGTCTCAGAAATCCGGAGTTTCCTTGGACTAGCTGGATATTATCGCTGTTTTATTGAAGGATTCTCCAAGATTTCCAAGCCAATGACCGAGCTCCTCAAGAAGGATAAAAAGTTTGAATGGACCGAGGACTGCGAATGGAGTTTCAATGAGTTAAAAATCAGGCTGACGTCAGCACCAGTATTGACTCTTCCAGACATCTACCACAGTTTTGATGTCTACTATGACGCCTCCAGAGAAGGTCTTGGATGCGTACTCATGCAAGATGGAAAGGTTGTGGCTTATGCATCCCGACAACTCTGGCAACATGAAGGAAATTGCCCCACTCATGATTTGGAATTGGCCCCGATGGTGCACGCTTTAAAGATCTTGAGACACTACCTGATTGGAAAGAAGTGCCAGATATTTACCGACCACAAGAGTCTCAAGTATATATTCACTCAGCCCGATCTGATCCTTCGACAGCGATGATGGCTCGAGTTGGTTAAGGACTACGACCTCGGAATAAATTATCACCCGGGCAAAGCTAATGTAGTGGTTGATGCCCTCAGCCGCAAACCCGCCAACCTTAATGCTCTCATGGATTCATTGCCTCCTAAGCTTTATGAAGAAATCACTCAGCTCAATTTGGTGACCACCGATGCCCGTCTTGCCAACACATTGGAAGTTTCCCCTACTCTCGGAAAAGAAATCTGTTGTGCTCAGGCAGATGACAAACTATTGAAAATATATGTCCAAAGGATGCACAAAGGGCATGCACCAGATTTCTCTAGGGATCAATGAGGTAAGGTAAGATTCCACGAAAGGATTTGTGCACCCAACCTTGAAGGTCTGAAGAAGAAAATTTTGGCAGAAGCACATGAAGCGCCATACTCAATTCACCCAGGTGGTACCAAAATGTATGAAGACCTTCGTCAGGTATTATGGTGGGATGGAATGAAGAAAGACATCGCATACTTTGTGGCTTGTTGCCATATATGCAACAAGGTAAAGGCGGAACACCAAAAACCCGCCGGACTCCTCCAACCTTTGCCAGTATCCCAATGGAAATGGGACGATATCTGCATGGATTTCATCACCGGATTACCAAGGTCTCACTGAGGAAAGGACGCAATATGGGTCATAGTGGACACCTTAACAAAGGTGGCACATTTCCTTCCCATCTGGACCACCTACCATGCAAATCAGCTTGCACAATTATATGTGTCACGAATTGTCAGTCTGCATGGAGTACCCAAGACCATCACCTCCGACAGGGGATCACTCTTCACTTCAGCATTTTGGTCTCGACTATATGAAGCCTTGGGGACTGCTCTGAAGTACAGCATGGCTTATCATCCCCAGACAGATGGACAGATTGAGCGAGTAAATCGAATACTCGAAGATATGCTCTGGGCATGTGCATTGGCCCAAGGAACCAAGTGGGAAGACTGTCTGCCCTACGCCGAGTTTTCCTACAACAACAGTTTCTAAACCAGCTTAAAGATGTCACCCTATGAAGCTTTGTATGGCCGGAAATGCCGCACTCCATTAAAATGGTCTCAAACCGGAGACAACCATATTTTTGGGACTGATTTAATGCTCAAAGAGGAGAAGCAAGTCAAGGAAATCCGAGACAGACTACAGCTGGCCAAATCATGACAGAAGAGCTACTATGATGCCAAACACCGTCAGATCAGCTTCGAACCCGGAGAGCACGTATATCTCCGATTCACCCCTATGAACAGAATCAAGAGGTTTCAGACCTGCGGAAAATTGGCACCCAGATACATCGGTCCGTTTCTAGGTATGACCAGAGTCGGAACAGTTGCATATCAATTGGAATTTCCACCGGAACTGTCAGAAATACACAATGTGTTCCATATCTCGCAGCTGAGGAGATGCATCTCGCCACCGGAGAAAAGGACTGATATGGCAAAGATAGAATTGGCTAAGGATTTGACTTATGAGGAAAAGCCAATCAGAATATGGATCAGGCAGAAAGGGTCACTCGCAGCAAAGCAATAAGGTTTTACAAGGTTCAATGGAAGCATCACACTGAAGAGGAAGCAACCTGGGAAATAGAGGAATTTTTTAAGGACTGCATACCCAGAATTGGTTTCCCAAGCAACCGAATCTCGAGGACGAGATTCATCCTAAGTGTGGGAGGTTTGTGACAGCCTGGATTTTGCCTTCTCTCTTTTTCCGGACTTGCCTTCTCTCTGTTTCCGGACATGGTTTTTGCCTTGCCTTGATTTGGATTTCGGAATCATTTCAAATGGACTTGTCACTTGGGCATACCCTTGACTTTCACCCAAGTGACCTATCTACTTCCCATTCAACCTTATCTCTTTGATAAATCCCCAAAATAATCAAATGAATATTTTTCATAAAGAAAAAATATTCATTTTCCTCCCTGAAACCCTTTTCAGAAACTTGTGCTCCAAAGCAACCCTCATTTTTAATGCTCCTAAAAATCTAAGATAATTCCTATATATTCTTTGGACCTTGGCACACCTTCACAAGCATAAATATTGCCTGACTTTTTGTAATAATTTTGGTATAGAAAATCATTCCTCTTCTGGACCAGAAATGCACATTGTATAGCAAGTGCATTTTTCCTTGATCTTTTTGCCCTGATCTTTCTTGAGATTAACTACCCTCCTAAGAGAACCTAAACCCTAGGACATCAGCCCTAATGGCCATCTAGAAGCCAGCCAAGCTTGGCGACCAAGTTTCTGGTCAGAAACTTGCCAACTTGGTTGAGTCAATTCTGGTGGGCCTGGGTATGAGCTTTCAACTTTCCTAGACTAAACATTGCATGGAATAGAGCGTAGACATGGTTTGGCCATGTTTGGGCGTCATCTTGGCCATGCCACCATGGTGACCGCGTGAAGACACGGTGCCTGGAAGCTACTCGACACGCTCTGGGTGTCTCCATCTCCTCTGTTCAACGCGTGCTCGATCCAGCGCTCGCTGATGACTGCCGCGCCACCAGCCCCGACCAATCACCCTTGACCTCTCTCTAGCGCTCGCCGACGCCGGAGACGCCGCAGCAAGCACGGGCACGTCGTGGCAAAAAGCCACAGTGCACGCATGCACTTGTCCGCTTCCTCCTGCATCTTGTGCTCGTCCACGAGCATGGACAGCCTCCCACAGCGACACTGCACGCTTGCCCCCTCGCACCAGAGCGCTTCGTCGCCGTTCGTCGGCTTCCAGAGAGCTCCTGCGGTGACACGTTACCCCCTCGCTCCGGGTATATATAGAGCCTCCCTCCTTGTTTCCTAGCCACGCACCACTCCTCACCACCTCCACGAACACATAGAAGGGACACAGCCCGGTTGGGCAGGCCTCTGGCCAGCTGCCCCGACTTGAGAACTCTGGCGACCTCCGCAGCTTGGCCACCTCGCTCCGGTGCCTCTCGAGCTCGACCAACTGCTCGGGCGTGGAATTGGAGGTCTCTTGGTGCTGTCTGGATGCTACTGAGCCCCCGGAGCAGCCTCTAACCGTCGTCTTCATCCACTCCGGCGAACCCCGTCTGCCACTGAAGCTTGCGATCTTGACAGCGAGCAGCTCCAGCCATCCCATGGCAAGCCACGGGTACGGGCAGGTGCGCCACGAGCCCAGCTTCAATCCTATCCCCCTAAATTAGCCTCAAACCCCCTACTCGCCGGCGTGCACTCCGGCGAAGCGCCGTCGCATTCGGATCTTGTTTCCCCTCTCTCTCTCTCTCTCCTGACGTAAGGGGCCCGCCCGTCAGCCTCACCACTCTCACCCGAAGGGGTACGAGTGGAGGCGTATTTCTCTTCTACGCCTTCGATGTCACCCCCCCCCCCCAGGAATTTCTGTTTAATTCAAATTTATTCAGAAATTGACCCAAACTTTGACCAGCCCCCATTTCTAAACCATAAGTCCAAATGATTTGATCCTTTTTGCATTGTCTTTGTTTCAGAAAGCTCTAGAAGCACACCAAAAGGTGGATTTTTCCTTCCTGTCTAGAATTTCTGGTGTTTTTCAGAATGGGTTTTAATATTTGTTTTTGTGGTGTTTAATTATTTTTAGAAGGAGAAGCTTGTCTTGAAGCAAATCAAGAGGGGTGTGATCCTCCCCTACACTAAGGCAAGCCACACCAGCATTTGGATGGTGTTATTTCAATATCTATGATTTTCTACTTCAATATGAGTCTTTACTTGCATTTAAAATTCGATAAATGAATTTTGTTAATTGCTGGTTACTTTACCAGGTTTGATATGCTTGTTTTAGTTACTGGTAAATTGCATGAACTTGTTTGGTCAATTAGAGTAAAATTTTGCATTGGTCATTTTTCTATGGTAGAAAATGATAGTTCTTTTACTAAGTGAGATTTTCATAAAAATGATGAGTTAATAAAAATATTGCTGGATAATAAAAATGAATCAGGACGAGTGAAGTATTTGGATCCTGAATATTGCAAGTTAATTATGTAGATAAGTTTGATCCATATCCTTGTGTTGTTTGATTGCATGTCGATTAGTTGCATGATTAAGTCACAATATCATTGTTATTTATAAAAAGTTTTTGTCAAAGTTAAACTTGATTAAGTTCAACTTGAATATGATGTTGATCCCATCATGGTGCCACTGAATCGGGTTTTTATTCAGTGCGACCACATTTACCTTGTGGGAAGGTCTTGATTCGGTCCTTTGTTGTGCCTCTCACCAGTGCCTCCCGCGAGGGAAGGTTATGGGCGTGCATACCCTGGCTCGGTAAGCAGACATAACCTTGTGTGCTCGTTTTTGTTTTTATGGTACGTTGTCCCCGTTTGGGACCGTTTTTCCACGATGGTGGCCGTTGGTGCCTTTGGTAGGCATGGGGCCACCCAAGACCTAGCCCTGAGAGGGAGTTGGTCGGAGTGGCCGGGAGAGTGCCATGAGAAAGGGAGGGTTTCGTCGGAACACTTTGGTCCACCCGAATGGGAGTGCGAGGCCAGGTGTTCCATAGTGTGGGTAAAGTGCGCTACCTGTGCAGAGTGTATTTAATCTATCGATAGTCGCGTCCGCGGTTATGGGCATAGCTCGGAAGTAAGTCAAACCATGGATTAACTTTTATAATTAATCTTGCAAACTAAATGGTTGTTGCGATGCTGTGTGTTTCATGAACTCTCGAGTTGTTCATGAGCAGTTGGTTTTCAGTTGTGACCCCGGTATGGTCACCACCTGGTTACGAGGTAACCGTCTGGTAAGCAAGTCTATGAGACTCGGTGTGCATATTGGTTTCGTTGCATGTTTACTAAGTCTTGATTTTGCATTAATTTGATTAATTATCATGATATTGTATGTCATCGTGCTTATGTTTGTTCTGAGCTTGCAAGTACATTCAATGTACTGACCTGGCGTGTCATGCCAGCTTTCAAGCAAGTCGATTTGCATCGGAGCACATCTCGCGTCTAGGCCGTGTCCATGTCATTGTCCCTGTGCTATGGAGTTCCACTTCGTCGTTCTTCTACTACTGTGTAGTTCGTGTGATCGAGGCCCTCGTCATGTTCATTAAATAATGTACATACTGTTCAGCAGCACCGTGCGTGCCGCTTGGCCTCGTATCTCGATGTAATATCAGACTTATGTAATCCGCAAGCATCAATAAAGCAGTTGTTTCTGTACCAAGTTGTTGTGTATTGCCTGAAGACTTGATCTCTGGGCTCGCAATGTAGGGTAAACCAGTTGCTCTGAGCCGGGCTGCCACACTCGCTGTCGAGGCAGAGAGGTAGCGGCTCCGGGCTATACCTACGACTTATGTCGGGACTTGGACAATAGAGCCGGTCAGACTAGATCAATCTATGGATCAAGGGGACGTGCTCCAACACGAGACGACAGCCAACAAGCTTGGCGTGATAAACATAACCAAACTCAGGCCGAAAACCAAACACGGATGCCATCCGAACTCTGTCTTGACGTCGCCTGATATAGAGGCGCCGCACACCCCTTCTGCTTTACCGACGAGGTAATGCAGCACCAGTTCCCTAAAGGGTTTAAACTCGTAGACATTGAAGCATACGATGGAACGACAGACCCCGTTGTGTGGATTGAAGATTTTCTTCTCCATATTCACATGGCTCGCGGTGATGATCTCCATGCTATTAAATACCTCCCCCTAAAGCTAAAAGGACCAGCACAGCATTGGTTGAATAGCCTCCTAGAGAACTCTATTGGCAGCAGGGAAGACTTGGAGGATGCTTTTCGAGATAACTTCCAAGGTACTTATGTCCGGCCACCAGACGCTGATGACATTAGTCACATAGTCTAGCAACCCGGTGATTCAGCCCGCAAACTCTGGACTCGGTTCTTAATTAAAAAGGATCAAACCGTTGATTGTCCGGATGGTGAAGACTTATCAGGCTTTAAACACAGCGTCCGTGACGAATGGCTCTCCCGACACCTCGGTCAGGAAAAGCCGAAGACTATGGCAGCTTTTACTGCACTTATAACCCGCTTGTGCGTGGGTGAAGATAGCTGGTTGGCTCATAGAAGCAACAGTAGCACCGCCCCTGGCACCTCTGAAGCCAGGGATGGCAACGGAAGGCCACGACGTAACAAAAACAACCGTCGGAAAAAAACAAAGAAACTGAAGACACGGCGGTCAATGCCGGATTCAATGGCTCCAAACCCGATCAGCAGAACAATCCATTCAAAGGAAGTAGAGACGGTCCATCTAATTTGGATAAGATATTATACAGGCCTTGCCAGATTCATGACACCCCCGACAAGCCTGCCAATCACTCCAACAGAAACTGCTAGGTTTTTAAACAGGCCAGTAAGATAAATACCGAACACAAGGGGAAAGGGCCTCGAAGCAAGGACGATGATGAACCCCATCCACTGAACACAGGGGGACAGAAGAAATTCCGCCCCCCCCCCCCGAGGTGAAAACAGTGAACATGATATATGTCACACATATTCCCAAGAGGGAGCTGCTACCTCTTGAGCACCACGTTGGTTTTCCCCGAAGAGGAAGGGATGATGCAGCAAAGTAGCGTAAGTATTTCCATCAGTTTTTGAGAACCAAGGTATCAATCCAGTAGGAGGCTACGCGCGAGTCCCTCTTACCTGCACAAAACAAATAAATCCTCGCAACCAACACAAATAGGGGTTGTCAATCCCTATAAGGCCACTTACGAGAGTGAGATCTGATAGATATGATAATATAATATTTTTGGTATTTTTATGATAAAGATGCAAAGTAAAATAAAGGCAAAGTAAATAGCAAAGGAAATAACTAAGTAGTAGGAGATTAATATGATGAAGATAGACCGGGGGCCATAGGTTTCACTAGTGGCTTCTCTCGAGAGCATAAGTATTCTACGGTGGGTTAACAAATTACTGTTGAGCAATTGACAGAATTGAGCATAGTCATGAGAATATCTAGGTATGATCATGTATATAGGAATCACGTCCGAGACAAGTAGGCCGACTCCTGCCTGCATCTACTACTATTACTCCACTCATCGACTGCTATCCAGCATGCATCTAGAGTATTAAGTTAAAAACAGAGTAACGCCTTAAGCAAGCTGACATGATGTAGAGGAATAGACTCATGCAATATAAAGAAAACCCCATCTTGTTATCCTCGATGGCAACTATACAATACGTGCCTTGCTGCCCCTACTGTCACTGGGAAAGGACACTGCAAGATTGAATCCAAAGCTAAGCACTTCTCCCATTGCAAGAAAGATCAATCTAGTAGGCCAAACCAAACTGATAATTCGAAGAGACTTGCAAAGATAACCAATCATACATAAAAGAATTCAGAGAGATCCAAATATTATTCATAGATAGACTTGATCATAAACCCACAATTCATCGGTCTCAACAAACACACCGCAAAAAGAAGATTACATCGAATAGTTCTCCACAAGAGAGGGGGAGAACATTGTATTGAGATCCAAAAAGAGAGAAGAAGCCATCTATCTACTAACTATGGACCCATAGGTCTAAGTTAAACTACTCACACTCATCGGAGGGGCTATGGTGTTGATGTAGAAGCCCTCCGTGATCGATGCCCCCTCCGGCGGAGCTCCGGAACAGGCCCCAAGATGGGATCTCGTGGATACAGAAAGTTACGACGGTGGAATTAGGGTTTTGGCTTCGTCTCTGATCATTTGGGGGTACGTAGGTATATATAGGAGGAAGGAGTACGTCGGTGGAGCAATAGGGGGCCCACGAGGGCGGAGGGCGTGCTTGGGGGGGGTAGGTGTGCCACCCTACCTCGTGGCCTCCTCTTTTCTTTCTTGACGTAGGGTCCAAGTCTCACGGGTCTTGTTCGTTGAGAAAATCACGTTCCCGAAGGTTTCATTCCGTTTGTACTCCATTTGATATTCCTTTTCTTCGAAACCCTAAAACAGGAAAAAAAACAGCAATTCTGGGCTGGACCTCCGGTTAATAGGTTAGTCCCAAAATAATATAAAAGTGCATAATAAAGCCCAATAATGTCCAAAACAGTAGATAATATAGCATGGAGCAATCAAAAATTATAGATACGTTGGAGACGTATCAAGCATCCCCAAGCTTAATTCCTGCTCGTCCTCGAGTAGGTAAATGATAAAAACAGAATTTTTGATGCGGAGTGCTACTTGGCATAATTTTAATGTAATTATTCTCAATTGTGGTATGAATATTCAGATCTGAAAGATTCAATGCAAAAGTTCATATTGACATAAAAATAATAATACTTCAAGCATACTAACTAAGCAATTATGTCTTCTCAAAATAACATGCCCAAAGAAAGTTCATCCGTACAAAATCATATAGTTTAGTCATGTTTCATTTTCGTCACACAAGAATGCTCTCATCATGCACAACCCCGATGACAAGCCAAGCAATTGTTTCATACTTTAGTAATCTCAAACCTATAAACTTTCACGCAATATATGAGCGCGAGCCATGGACATAGCACTATGGGTGGAATAGAATATAATGAGGGGGGTTATGTGGAGAAGACAAAAAAGGAGAAAGTCTCACATCAACGAGGCTAATCAATGGGCTATGGAGATGCCCACCGATTGATGTTAATGCAAGGAGTAGGGATTGCCATGCAACGGACGCACTAGAGCTATAAATGTATGAAAGCTCAACAAAAGAAACTAGTGGGTGTGCATCCAACTTGCTTGCTCACGAAGACCTAGGGCACTTGAGGAGGCCCATTGTTGGAATATACAAGCCAAGTTCTATAATGAAAAATTCCCACTAGTATATGAAAGTGACAAAACAAGAGACTCTCTATCATGAAGATTATGGTGCTACTTTGAAGCACAAGTGTGGCAAAGGATAGTAACATTGTCCCTTCTCTCTTTTTCTCTCATTTTTTGGGCCTTCTCTTTTTTTAATGGCCATTCTCTTTTTTATTGGCCTTTCTCTTTTTTATGGCCTTTCTCTTTTTTTTATTCCTCACTTGGGACAATGCTCTAGAAAATGATGATCATCACACTTCTATTTATTTACAACTTAATGATTACAACTTGATACTAGAACAAAGTATGACTCTATATGAATGCCTCTGGCGGTGTACCGGGATATGCAATGGACCAAGAGTGACATGTATGAAAGAATTATGAACGGTGGCTTTGCCACAAATACTATGTCAACTACATGATCATGCTAAGCAATATGACAATAATGAATGTGTCATGATGAATGGAATGGTGGAAAGTTGCATGGCAATATATCTCGGAATGGCTATGGAAATGCCATAATAGGTAGGTATGGTGGTTGTTTTGAGGAAGATATAAGGAGGTTTATGTGTGAAAGAGTGTGTCATATCACGGGGTTTGGATGCACCAGCGAAGTTTGCGCTAACTCTCATTGTGAGAAAGGGCAATGCACGGTACCGAAGAGGCTAGCAAGGATGGAAGGGTGAGAGTGCGTATAATCCATGGACTCAACATTAGTCATAAAGAACTCACATACTTATTGCAAAAATCCACAAGTCATCAAAAACCTTGGTACTACGCGCATGCTCCTAGGGGGATAGATTTGTAGGAAAAGACCATCGCTCGTCCCCAACCGCCACTCATAAGGAAGACAATCAAATAACACCTCATGTTTCAAATTTGTTGCTTAACGTTTACCATACGTGCATGCTACGGGACTTGCAAACTTCAACACAAGTATTTCTCAATTTCACAACTACTCAACTAGAACGACTTTGATATTATTACCTCCATATCTCAAAACAATCATCAAGCATCAAACTTCTCTTAGTATTCAAAACACTCTTAAGGAAATTTTACTAACTTTGAATACCTAGCATATTAAGATTTTAAGAAAATTACCATGCTATTAAGACTCTCAAAATAATCTAAGTGAATCATGAGAGATCTATAGTTTCTATAAAACAAATCCACCACCGTGCTCTAAAAGATATAAGTGAAGTACTAGAGCAAAACTATATAACTCAAAAGATATAAGCAAAGCACATAGAGTATTCAAACAAATTCCAAATCATGTATGACTCTCTCAAAAGGTGTGTACAGCAAGGATTATTGTGGTAAACTAAAAAGAAAAGACTCAAATAATACAAGACTCTCCAAGCAAAACACATATCATGTGGCGAATAAAAATATAGCTCCAAGTAAAGTTACCGATAGAAGTAGACGAAAGAGGGGATGCCTTCCGAGGCATCCCCAAGCTTTGGCTTTTAGGTGTCCTTGGATTATCTTGGGGTGCCATGGGCATCCCCAAGCTTAGGCTCTTGCCACTCCTTGTTCCATAATCCATCAAATCTTTACCCAAAACTTGAAAACTTCACAACACAAAACTTAAAGTAGAAAATCTCGTGAGCTCCATTAGCGAAAGAAAATAAAAGACCACTTCCAGGTACTGTAATGAACTCATTCTTTATTTATATTTGTGTTATACCTACTTTATTCCAACTTATCTATGGTTTATAAACTATTTTACTAGCCATAGATTCATCAAAATAAGCAAACAACACACGAAAAACAGAATCTGTCAAAAACAGAACAGTCTGTAGTAATCTGTAGCTAGCGCAAGATCTGGAACCCCAAAAATTCTAAAATAAATTTCTGGACGTGAGAAATTTATCTATTAATCATCTTCAAAAATAATTAACTAAATATAACTTTCCAAATAAAAATGACAGCAGTTCTCGTGAGCGCTAAAGTTTCTGTTTTTTACATCAAGTTCAACAAGACTTTCCCCAAGTCTCCCCAACGGTTCTACTTGGCACAAACACTAATTAAACACAAAAAACACAACCAAAACAGAGGCTAGATATATTATTTATTACTAAACAGGAGCAAAAGGCAAGGAATAAAAATAAAATTGGGTTGCCTCCCAACAAGCGCTATCGTTTAACGCCCCTAGCTAGGCATAACAAGCAAGAATAGATCTAGGTATTGCCATCTTTGGTCGGCAATTCTTCAATTAGGAATCTACCATCTTTAGGTATTTCTTTATTTTTATTGATTATCAAATTTTTAGGCACAAGATCAAAAAAATCATTTGTAATAAATGGTTCCTTAATGATAGCAAAAAGATTGGGATGAACACTTATAGATTTGAGATCCGCAGTTTCCTTACTAGAGGATTCACCCTTATTCTTAGGAACATACATCAGCTTGGCAATTTTAGCGGGAGGACTTGGAGTATTCTTTACGGAAGAAAAGGTGGTTCCCAAGTTGGTAATAATATCCTCAAGTTTATCAATTCTAGTGGAACCATGATTTATTTTCTCATTAACTATGGGTTTCTTTTCTTTAATATTTTTCAAAGTAACTCCTACTTTAGATCCATATTGAGAGATTCGGCTGTGGATCTTTTTATCCAAATTTTCAAATAACTCTACGGTAGCAACCTTATTTTCAATAATTTCAAGTCTTTGCGTTACATGCTCCAAAGTTAATACAGTTCCATTAACCAAAAGAGGGGGTGAGCCAAATAAATCTATCATAGCATTATAAGAATCAAAAGTATGGCTGCCCAAGAAGTTCCCTCCGGTAATAGTATCAAGAACATATCTGTGCCAAGGAGTAATGCCTACATAAAAATTGCGAAGAACAACGGAAGTAGATTGCTTCCTAGTAGATCTATTTTGAGCATTGCAAATTCTATACCAAGCATCTTTTAGATTTTCTCCCTCCCTTTGCTTAAAATTTAGAATTTCACTCTCGGGAGATAACGGAGAAGATAAGGTACTAGCCATAACGACAAGCAAGCAAACTAACACACAAGCAAACAAAAAGCAAGCGGGCAAAAAGAGGCAAATAGAGAAAGAGAGAGAGAGGATAGAGAGAGAGGGCGAATAAAATGGCAAGGGTGACGTGGGGGACAGGAAAATGAGAGGCAAATGGCAAATAATGTAATGCGGGAGATAAGGGTATGTGATGGGTACTTGGTATGTTGACTTTTGCATAGACCTCCCCGGCAACGGCGCCAGAAATCCTTCTTGCTACCTCTTGAGCACTGCGTTGGTTTTCCCCGAAGAGGAAGGGATGATGCAGCAAAGTAGCATAAGTATTTCCCTCAGTTTTTGAGAACCAAGGTATCAATCCAGTAGGAGGCTACGCGCGAGTCCCTCGTACCTGCACAAAACAAATAAATCCTCGCAACCAACGCAAATAGGGGTTGTCAATCCCTATAAGGCCACTTACGAGAGTGAGATCTGATAGATATGATAAGATAATATTTTTGGTATTTTAATGATAAAGATGCAAAGTAAAATAAAGGCAAAGTAAACAGCAAAGGAAATAACTAAGTAGTAGGAGATTAATATGATGAAGACAGACCCGAGGGCCATAGGTTTCACCAGTGGCTTCTCTCGAGAGCATAAGTATTCTACGGTGGGTGAAAAATTACTGTTAAGCAATTGACAGAATTCAGAATAGTTATGAGAATATCTAGGTATGATCATGTATGTAGGCATCACGTCCGAGACAAGTAGACCGAATCCTGCCTGCATCTACTACTATTACTCCACTCATCGACCGCTATCCAGCATGCATCTAGAGTATTAAGTTAAAAACAGAGTAACGCCTTAAGCAAGATGACATGATGTAGAGGGATAGACTCATGCAATATGAAGAAAACCCCATCTTGTTATCCTCGATGGAAACAATACAATACATGCCTTGCTGCCCCTACTGTCACTGGGAAAGGACACCGCAAGATTGAACCCAAAGCTAAGAACTTCTCCCATTGCAAGAAAGATCAATCTAGTAGGCCAAACCAAACTGATAATTCGAAGAGACTTGCAAAGATAACCAATCATACATAAAAGAATTCAGAGAAGATCCAAATATTATTCATAGATAGACTTGATCATAAACCCACAATTCATCGGTCTCAACAAACACACCGCAAAAAGAAGATTACATCGAATAGTTCTCCACAAGAGAGGGGGAGAACATTGTATTGAGATCCAAAAAGAGAGAAGAAGCCATCTAGCTACTAACTATGGACCCGTAGGTATGAGCTAAACTACTCACACTTCATCGAAGGGGCTATGGTGTTGATGTAGAAGCCCTTCGTGATCGATGCCCCCTCCGGCGGAGCTCCAGAACAGGCCCCAAGATGGGATCTCGTGGATACAGAAAGTTACAGTGATGGAATTAGGGTTTTTGCTCCGTCTCTGATCGTTTGGGGGTACATAGGTATATATAGGAGGAAGGAGTACGTCGGTGGAGCAACAGGGGGCCCATGAGGGTGGAGGGTGCGCCTGGGGGGGTAGGCGCGCCCCCTACCTCGTGGCCTCCTCTTTTCTTTCTGTACGTAGGGTACAAGCCTCCTGGGTCTTGTTCATTGAGAAAATCACGTTCCCGAAGGTTTCATTCCATTTGGACTCCGTTTGATATTCCTTTTCTTCGAAACCCTAAAACAGGCAAAAAAACAGCAATTCTGGGCTGGGCCTCCGGTTAATAGGTTAGTCCCAAAAATAATATAAAAGTGGATAATAAAGCCCAATAATGTCCAAAACAGTAGATAATATAGCATGGAGCAATCAAAAATTATAGATACGTTGGAGACGTATCAGGAGTGCAAGCACGCAATAAGGGACGTTTATGTCATAGAGCTTGTCCCCCCAAAATTCAAACCATGGCCAGCTTGTCTGATCACCTTCAATCACAAGGACCACCCAACTAGTATCCGTCATGGAGGTTCGGCGGCCCTAGTACTCAACCCAATCATTGATGGATACCATCTCACTCGACTCCTTATGGACGGCGGCAGCAGTCTTATCCTGATTTATCAAGACACTATCCGTAAGATGGGTATTGACCCGTCAAGAATCAAGCCCAGTAACACTACCTTTAAAGGAGTGATTCCCTGCGTAGAGGCCCGCTGCACGGTCTCCTTAACATTGGAAGTAGTCTTCGGTTCACCGGATAACTTCCAAAGTGAAGACTTGATCTTTGACATTGTCCCTTTTCGTAGTGGTTATCACGCGCTGCTCGGACGAACGGTTTCGCCCATTTCAATGCAATCCCGAACTATGCTTACTTAAAGCTCAAAATACTCGGACCGCGCGGCGTTATCACAGTCAATGGAAATATGGAGCGCTCCCTCCGTACTGAGGAGCACACTGTGGCCCTTGCAACCGAAGTACAGAACGGCCTCATTAAGCCAAACAATTCACCGGTAATTAAAACCCCTGACACTGCCAAGCAAGTCCGGTCCACCCTGCAGAACGACAGCTCGGTGGATCCAGAGCTTGAATAGTAGTTTTGCCTCCGCCGATCGCCCCATAAAATTGTGGCATATGTACCGCGCGTGCATAATTACGCACTTAAAATACATTGGGCAGCGACGGAGGCACACTGCAGAAAAGGTCTATAGCGCGGCTTGACCCTATTCGGACCTTAGCCTTTTTCTCCTTCTTTCTTTTTCCCCTACCTCATACTACAGGTTCATTAAAAACCTACCTACCCAACGGTCGTGCAATGGCCCTTTTTGAGCCCCCCCCCTTTCGTATAGACGACCATCGACTTCTCCTCTCAAAGAATTTTTCACCAAGGAGAAACGGCGCAAGCGTCCGGCTGGGCACCACTAGGATCTTCAAGACTACCTTTTCTTTTAGGCCCTGTGTAAAGCTTCCCCTTATGTACAAATTCTCGACATGTCAAATAGCCTTGATGTTCATGGCATTATCTGTAATAGCATGTCTTGACGTATTAATCAGGGTATAAAGGAAATAGTTGATTGCCAACTTATGTTTTGCATGGGTTTATTTTACCATCTGTATTCCCTCCTTGCTTGAGCTTGCCACATATGCTTTGGTCCGGCCTAAATGCTAGGGGCTCTATCCGGCCATGCATATTTTTCAAAAGTCCGAACACCTGTCGGGTACTCTTCGACATCCCAAATTTTGCGTTATATGCATCAGCTCTGAATCATGTCTTTGGTCTATAGTTGGGTTGCCCGGCTCCTGTGATTACCACCTTACGTTCCGATAGTTCGGCTAAGGTAGTAAAGGGAGAACTGCTACGATTGTGTTTCTGGTTCGTCCGGTGATGTAGGGTAGGAACCCTAGGGGCTGATATTTCACGAAAGGAGTGGATCCTGCGATGAACATGAATAACACGAGGGAAAACACAAGGGGAAACAAAAGGGGAAACACGAGAGAATCACTAAACCAACAAGAAATAGTCACACATATGCCAGATCCTCGAGTACATAAGAGATCACACGATCCACGATCAACTAAGGATGATACAAGTAGCATGATCTTCTCCGTGAGCAGGTCTTGAATCCAAAGGGATCTTCTCCGAAGAGGGGCCGCGGTCTCTCTCGTGGAGTAGATCTGATGTGGATGAGCAAATCTCTATCTCAAGTATGAGCTAAACCAATGCTAACCCTAGAAAAGAGGAGGAGAAGGTCTACATATAGTCTTGGAGGTCGAAGGGGTACATGGGCTGCGGCCCAACACGCAAACATCACACAGGCGTCGGACGTCCGGGAGTTACCGGTCGTCCGGCGGCTCGCGAGGGTCCGGATGTAAGGTGCTCGTTGGACGTCCGTAGATTCGGCTCGGGTGGGCTTCGGTCGGACATCCGGGGCGTCGGTCATCCGGAAGGTTTCGGAAATCCATAGGTTCGGCTCGGGTGTCGGTGTGCCGATCGTCCGGAGAGGGCCGGTCGTCCGGTGCCTGGAGGTCGTCGGACGTCTGTAGCTCGCCGGTCATCCGGAGCTTGGGAGTTTCGAGCAGTCCTTCTTCTTGTCCATTGAGCTTGGCGTCCTCACCGTCTTGTCCGTTGAGTGTAGTTGCTCCATGGCTTTCGTCCAAGCACCTGATCGCACATAGGGTTTCCGCTTGAGGTAGTAGCCAAGTCTCATGCATAGAAAGTGGTAGTTCAGAGAGGAGTGAGTTGACCTTATCTTTGATAGCCTTCGCTCCGGCTCTAGTCATTGGTCCAAGTGGTGTCATAGGAGATGTAGGTAGGTCCATGGTGATGATCTTGGGATGCTCCGCATCATCTCCCCTCCCTTGGGGAAGATCTGTCCTCCGATCAAATTCTTCATCGCCATGGTAGGGCGAGAGGTCCTTGACATTGAAGTTGTCGCTCACGTTGTACTTGTCGCGCGGGAGGTCAATCTTGTAAGCGTTGTTGTTGTAGCGGGCAAGCACCTTGAATGGTCCATCCACTCGTGGTAGGAGTTTGGACTTGCGTTCGGTAGGGAAGCGGTCTTTGCGAAGGTGTAGCCACACAAGATCACCAATGTTGAATCCATGGGTTGCTTGTTGATGTTGAGCTTGGTCACAAGTCGATGTACTTGGCGCTCAATGGTGTGCCTTATATCTTCATGCACCTTCTTGAGATGATTCGCACGTGCACTTGCATCCATATTGATGCACTCTTGGAGTGGTAGAGGAAGAATGTCCAATGGTGATAATGGGTTGAATCCGTAGACGACCTCGAAGGGGGACTTGCCGGTTGTTGAGTGTCTTGCGCGGTTGTAGGCGAACTCGGCAATAGGTAGACACTCGTCCCACTCCTTGATGTTCTTCTTGATGAGCACGTGAAGTAGAGTGGAGAGTGTGCGGCTGGTCACCTCCGTTTGGCCGTCGGTTTGAGGATGGTACGCCATGGAGAAGAGTAGCTTGATTCCGACCTTGGCGCATAGAGTCTTCCAAAAGTAGCTTAGGAACTTAACGTCGCGGTCCAAGACAATCGTCTTTGGCACTCCATGTACAAAATCCATGCTAATATCTTCCCGTGGTTGATATGGAATTGGTAGAGGCATGTAAAGGCCATGGGATTGAGCTTTAGACTTAGCTTTGCAACATGCTGAGCATCCGTTGGTGAAGCGGTTGACGTCGCGAAACATCTTGGGTCAATAATAGTTCTTGGAGAGCATAGCGAAAGTCTTGTCGCGTCCAAAATGTCCCATTAGTCCTCCTCGATGAGATTCCTGCAAAAGCAACAAACGAAGAGAAGACTCAGGGATGTAAAGCTTGTTAGCTCTCATAAGGTATCCATCTTTAATGTAATAGTGTTCCCAAGAGGTATGCGTCAAACATTTGGCATAAGGAATAGCAAAAGTAGGATCATGCTCATACAAGTCTTTTATGTGCTCAAATCCAATGACATCCAATGCAAGTTGAGTAACAAGCATGCATATGCGGGAAAGAGCGCCTGCCACAACATTTTCCTTACCTTTGATGTACTTGATGATATAAGGAAAAGACTCAATGAATTCACTCCACTTAGCATGATGCTTGTTCAACTTAGTTTGAACCTTAAGGTATTTAAGCGTTTCATGATCGGTATGAATGATAAATTCATGAGGGCGAAGATAGTGTTCCCCTTCATGCAAAACTCGCACTAAAGCATATAACTCTTTGTCATAGATGGGGTAATTGAGTTGCACTCCAGAAAGTTTCTCACTAAAGTAAGCTATGGGGCGCTTCACTTGTGTTAACACACCTCCTATGCCATTACCACTAGCATCACAATGAATCTCGAAGGGTTTGTCAAAGTTGGGTAATGCAAGAACGGGAGCATGAGTAAGCAAATTTTTAAGCTCATTGAAAGCGGTATCTTGGGATGGTCCCCAAACAAAAGGCGTATTTTTCTTGCTCAAAGCATGCAAAGGTGAAGCAATGGTGCTAAAGTCCTTCACGAATCTATGGTAGAAACCGGCTAGACCAAGGAAACTACGCACTTGTTGCAAATTGGTTGGTTGGGGCCAAGTTTTAATAGCATTGATCTTAGAGTCATCAACATGAACACCCTTAGAGGAAACAACAAAGCCCAAGAAAATGAGCTTATCAACGCCAAAAAGGCACTTTTCCATGTTAGCATAGAGTCGCTCTTTTCGAAGAGTTTGCAAAACGGTTCGGACATGCGTGACATGATCTTGAAGAGATTTGCTATAAACAAGGATATCATTGAAGTAGACCACGACAAACTCACCAATGTAAGGGCGAAAGACATGATACATAAGACGCATGGAAGTACCCGGTTCTTCTGATAAATCCATAGGCATGACTAACCACTCATACAAACCAAACTTTGTTTTGAAAGCGGTTTTCCATTCATCACCCTCTTGTATGAGGATTTGATAGTAACCACTTTTAAGATCAATTTTGGAAAATATAGTGGTGCCACTAAGTTCATCAAGCATATCATCAAGGCGTGGAATGGGATACCTATAGCGAACGGTGATAGCATTGATAGGTCTACAATCGGAACACATGAGAAAGCTACCGTCCCGTTTTGGCACAAGAATGACCGGGACGGCACAAGGACTCAAACTTTCGTGCACATGTCCATGGTCTATGAGATGCTTTACTTGACTTTGTATTTCTTTGGTTTCTTTGGGGTTGACGTGGTATGGAGCTTTGTTTGGAAGAGGTGCTCCGAGGATGAGGTCGATGTTGTGCTCGATGCCTCATAGTGGAGGTAGTCCCGGAGGTACCTCGTTGGGGAAAACATCTTAGAATTCCTGCAAAAGAGCAGACAACACTAAAGGTAGAGCGTGAGAGGTGTTAGCTTGTGTTGCGTCGTCCTTGCACAAAAGGACATAGTGTAGGACATTAGATGGCTTCTCACACACTCCTCTTATCTCACTTTTGGTGGCAAATAGAACTAAGTTCTTCTTTTCGCTCATCGTGGAGGCACTCGTTTTGGGCTTGTGGCGGTCACTCTCTTTTTGGTAGTTCGCTCTCTCACTATTCTCTCCATGATGGGTGGCTTGCTTGTCGGCTATCACTTGGCTTGGAGACATAGGGCGGAGTACGTACTCCTTTCCTTTCATCTTGATGATGTAGTGGTTCGTTCGGCCGTTGTGGATGACACCTCTATCAAATTGCCATGGGCGTCCAAGAAGAAGGTGGAAAACGGTCATTGGAACGACATCACACTCCAAAGTGTCTTCGTAGGCACCAATTTTGAAGGAGACTTGTACTCGATGCTCGACTTGGATAGTGCCGGAGTCGCTAAGCCATTAAACTTTGTAGGGATGTGGGTGCTTTGTCTTGGGAAATTGGAGCTTGGAACAAAGTTCTTCACTTGCGAGGTTATGACAACTCCCTCCATCAATGATGACCTTGACGGACCTTCCATTGATGTCGGCCTTGGTATGGAATATGTGGCATCTTTGGTCTTCTTCTTGGTGTTGTTGGAGGGTCAAGACCTTGGAGACAACAACGGTGGGACTTGAATCTTCATCACAAAAGACTTGTTCTGTGTCTTCTTCATTCAGTTGCCAGTGTATGGCCACTTGATCAAGGGCTTCCATTTCTCCTTCACTCATTGAGTCATAAGTGCCATCATCGTTGAGGATCATGGTCCGTTTGTTGGTGCACTCATAGGACTTGTGGCCTCGGCCTCCGCATGTGAAGCATTTTAAGGAACTCGTCTTGACGGTCTCATCGGTTGGGGTAGATGATGATGAAGCTCTCGTCTTGAAGTTGCTCGTTGTAGAAGGATGACTTGGGGTTGACGAAACTTTCTTGTAACTCGACTTATCGACGTTGCTTGTAGAAGTCTTGGTAG
The DNA here is from genome assembly GCF_003073215.2 of Triticum urartu. Classification (NCBI taxonomy): domain Eukaryota; kingdom Viridiplantae; phylum Streptophyta; class Magnoliopsida; order Poales; family Poaceae; genus Triticum; species Triticum urartu. The sequence continues at coordinate 336,574,480 of NC_053025.1, read as the reverse complement.
ATGGTGTTGGAGTCGTTGAAGCTTGGGTGTTGGAGAAGCCGTATGACATGGATGAGAACTTGGCATACTTGTAATCGTCTTGCACTTGACGTTCCGCTTTGGTAGCTTGATGCACTAGCTCGATGAGGTTCGAGTATGGTTGGAAGTCGGCGATCTTCTTGATAGGATGATTGAGTCCATTCAAGAAACGTGCCATTGTTTGCTCATCATCTTCCATGACATTGGCTCTTATCATGGCAATCTCCATCTCCTTGTAGTACTCTTCAACGCTCTTGGTTCCTTGCTTGAGTAGTTGGAGTTTTTTGAAGAGGTCGCGGTTGTAGTAGGTAGGCACGAAGCATGCTCTCATGACATCCTTCATTTGTGCCCAAGTAGTGATGGGTGGTTCGCCTCTTGCCTCACGGCGCTCGATGACTTGTTCCCACCAAATGAGGACATAGTCTTGGAACTCAAGGGATGCCATCGCGATCTTCTTCTCTTCTTCATAGTTGTGGAAGCGGAAGATTTTGTCGACCTTCAATGCCCATGAAAGGTGCTCTTCGGGATCGTTTCTTCCATTGAACTTGGTCATGGTGAACTTTAGCTTGCCGTAGCGTTGCTCTTCATTGTGTTGGGGTCGGGGATGATGACGCCCATGTTGTTGAGGATTCTCAAACTCGTGTTGCTCTTGGCGAGGAGGGTTGTCGACCTCATGTTGTTCTTGTCGTGGGGGATTTCCATTGTCTTCATGCTATTGGTCAACTTGATGTTCTTGGCGAGCTTGTGGAGGAACTTGTCGAGCTTGGCGTTGCATGCGAGCTTGATATCTTCGTTTGTGAACTTCTTCGCGAAGTGCTTCTTCATGTTGACGAACTTGTCGGCCTCGGTTGGCTACGGCTCAACTTGATTCTCGGAGGGCTTGTTGCGCCTCAATTGCTTGAGCATCTCGCAATTGTTGCTCTTGACGTTGTGCCTCGGCATCTTGTGCTTTTTGGTGAAGACGTGATCGCTCTTCCTCTTCGTGTTGGCATTGTCATTGCTGTTCTCGTGCTTGCGCAAAGGTAGCTTCGTTTTGACGGTGTTGGTGCTCTTGAGAGTCAGTGTCGCGTAGAGGATTGTGCCTTGCTTGACGATCATTGCGTGCGGCACATCGAAGAGTATTCGATGTCGGTGCACTTGAGCCAGATAGGGTGAAGTTGGAGTGTCGACTTGAGCGGCTCTGTCTTGATGAGGACGAAGTGGAAGAATAGCGGTTGAGCAACAAAGCACGAATCTCGTCCATTCTTGCGTCATTCTCTTGCTTGTGATCTTCGAGCTTGTGTTCGAAGTAGTCTCGTGTATGTTGCTCTGAGAGTCGCAAGTCGGTGGCGAGGTTGTCGATGCATTCACTCATTGCTTGTTGCTCTTGATGCAAAGCACATTGTGCACCAAAGAGGTTGCTCTTGGTGACGTAGGAGTTCATGTCGTCATCTTGCCCAATGAAAAGTGGGTTGGTAGAAGTACTTGGCCTATCCATCATTCCAAGAGAAATATGTGAGTGGGAGAAAGAGAAGAACGTATACCAAATGTACCTTCACCGAAGTTGAAGGTGGATCAATGATCACTCCAATGTGGAACAAGGAAATAGCACAATTGGTACCAATTCTTGTCGGTTTCTCACACCTACACAAGTAAAAGCTTATGGTGGAGCTTGGTTAGGATGGTGGCACAAATTTGATGCAATTGTTAGTGAGCTTCAATAATGTTGGAAAAGATTCGCAAGTTTGCAATGCAACAAGTAGACCAAGCAATATAAGGTACACACGCGCAAAGAGATAAGTGGGGTCGTGGAACCAAGGATGAGCCAAAATGTGGAATCCACGAAAATGCTCTTGTTGCACAACACTAGAGAGGCGCTAGCATGATTGCACAAAAGGTGGATACGAAGACTTGTGCACAACCTACTAAGGAAAAATGCAACAAATTCTATCCCAGGTATGCTCTATGTATGGTGTTTCGATGATATGATCCAAGATGATCTAGTATGACAATCTTAATGTTGTATGATGCTATGATTCTTGCTTAAAAGCTCTTTGCTTATCATTCCCTTTTGCTTAAAAGCTTGTTTGGCTCTTTGTTGTTTGAGCTCTTTTCTCATGCAATGCTTCACGAACCAAGATAGCAATTGTGTATGCGATGACAACCTTGTGACACAAGAGATAATACCAAGATATGCAACGATGATGTATGTATGCTATGGGAAGTATGATCACTAATGTGCACAAGTGACGTTGTCGGCAATACTCAAAGGCTAGTCTCGATGGGTAAGCGATGCAAAGGAGTAAGGCTATGATGGCTATCAATGTAATGGCCAGAATGATTTGTCCAGTACCAAGATGATGTTACTGTTCTCGCTTACGGTATGGTGTCAAAAAGGTGTAGCGGTTGTTGTCGATGACGCGTCTGTGGAGAAGATGATCGGCGGTGATGTTGATGTCGAACCGTACCTAAATAGCCGAAACACAATAGGACACGGAACCGCAACTCAAATTCCCAAAGCACAATGTCGCAAAAAACGTGCCGGAGTGCTAAAGGGTAAGCAATGGCGGTGCTATGCGGAAGTGGTGATGGTGTAGAGGTGGTGGGGGTGTGTATGCGGAGGTGTGGCGGTGGTGGAGATCATTTTCGTCAGGGAACGCCGAACGTCTGGGGGTTTACGGTCGTCCGGTCGTCGGACGTCCGGTACCTGGGTGAAATTCGGGCACAGGAAGAACAATTAGAGTTCGTCATGTGGAGGACGAAAGTCGTCGAATCCGGGCGATGTCGTGGATGGAAAAGCTGGAGACGAAGGGGAAAAACTAGATCCACTCAAGGCAAAGCAAATCCACGGATGAAATCCAACAAAATTTCATCACACCAACAAATCACAAAAAAAATTGGGGCTATTTTTGTGGGGAATTTTCGAATTAGGAGCAAAATCAACAAAAACAAGGCTAGAAACACAACGGGGAGGCTCCGAAATCGTGATCAACATGGCTCTAGATACCAAGATGATGTAGGGTAGGAACCCTAGGGGCCGATATTTCATGAAAGGAGCGGATCCCGTGATGAACACGAAGAACACGAGGGGAAACACAAGGGGAAACACAAAGGGAAACACGAGAAAATCACTAAACCAACAAGAAATAGTCACGGATATGCTAGATCCTCAAGTACATAAGAGATCACACGATCCATGGTCAACTAAGGAAGATACAAGTAGCATGATCTTCTCCGTGAGGAGGTCTTGATGTCTTCTCCGTGAGGAGGTCTTGAATCCAAAGGGATCTTCTCCAAAGAGGGGCCGCGGTCTCTCTCGTGAAGTAGATCCGATGTGGATGAGCAAAGCTCTATCTCAAGTATGAGCTAAACCAATGCTTACCCTAGAAAAGAGGAGGAGAAGATCTATATATAGTCTTGGAGGTCGAAGGGGTACATGGGCTGCGGCCCAACATGCAAACAACACACAGGCGTCGGACGTCCAGAGGCTCGCGAGGGTCCGGACGTCCGGTGCTCGTCGGACATCCATAGATTCGGCTCAGGTGGGCTTCGGTCGGACGTCCAGTCGGGGTCGAACATCCGGGGCGTTGGTCGTCTGAAAGGCTTCGGAAATCCGTAGATTCGGCTCAGTTGTGGGTGTGCCGGTCCTCCGGAGAGCGCCGGTCTTCCGGTTCCTGGAGGTCGTCGGACGTCCATAGCTCGTTGGTCGTCCGGAGCCTGGGAGTTTCGAGCAATCCTTCTTCTTGTCCATTGAGCTTGGCGTCATCACCGTCTTATCCGTTGAGTGTAGTTGGTCCGTGGCTTTCCTCCAAGCACTTGATCACACATATGGTTTCCGCTTGAGGTAGTAGCCAAGTCTCATGCATAGAAAGTGGTAGTTCGGAGAGGAGTGAGTTCACCTTATCTTCGATAGCCTTCGCTCGGGCTCTAGTCATTGGTCCAAGTGGTGTCGTAGGAGACGTAGGTAGGTCCATGGTGATGATCTTGGGATGCTCCGCATTATCCGGTCAAATACCTCAGTAGCAAAAGCTGAAAACTGACTGTCATGATATGGCGAGAGCTGGTCGGCGATTCGGTGACTTACTACAAATCATTAGGGATTTACTCCGTGTTATATGAAGGGCTGGTCTTCACCCAGTCATGCGACAAAGGCATCCTAGTTCGGATTACCGCACCAGGGGCTAGTACTTAGCCCCACCGTCAAAATTCTATGGCTAAGTGAACGTACTAAAGCCGCATAGTCTGATTGCCTAGTTCACTATGTGGACACCTCCTTTACGGACCAAGATGTTGGATAAAGAGTGATCACGCACTATACTGAACACCCCCGTAGCATCTATGCGGGGGATGAAGCCGGCGACTGGCAAACTTTCAGAATTAAAACGACCGCACAGGAGAAAAGTAACTCAAGATAAAGGCATAAATATATGACAAGCCTTGGTTCACAAAACGAAGTTTTGACAGCCCGGATACATTTACTCAAACATAATGTCGTTTGAGCATTGGCCCTCTACTATTTGTGCACCCACTAGGACATCTTCAAATATCTCTTCGGCTTGCGATGGTCCTTGCCTTCGGGTAGGCCTGCGGTCGCCACGTCGGTGGCCTTCATCTTTGCCCAGTGCATCTTGACATGGGCAAAGGCCATTCGCGCACCCTCTTTGCACGCCGAGCGCTTCACAGCTTCAACTCGAGGGAGCGCATCGACGAGTCACCTCACCAAGCCGAAGTAGCTGCTAGGAATTGGTTTGGCTGGCCAAAGATGGCCTATGAGATCCTTCATGGCCAAGCCGGACACCCTATGCAGCTCCGACAGGTGCTTCATCTGGTTGTTCAGAAGTGTTGGATTCTCCGGCGCCAGGAACTGTGAACAGAACAACTTCTCGGTTGAGTTCCCCTCCTGGACTCGGAAGAATTGTGCGGCGTCGGCGGCACTCCTCGGAAGACGTAACAGCCTTATTTTTGGCGCTTTCTTTTTTCTTTTGATTTTCTGAGGTTTTTGCCTGGGTTTTCTTTTTCCGTGGCTTTGTGTTCTGGAAACTGAAGAATATGAACTCTTCTTTGCTTCCAGAGTGGCTTGTTATACCCAAATCCCTCCCTAGACCTTCCCATTTTCATCCTAGGCTAAATCCCAATATTCTTTTTATTGGGGATATTCCTTTTCTATTAAAGAAATAACTCAATTTGCCCTAGGTTGTGAAGCGACCTATATTTCCATCACTCCTAAAATTCCCAAATAATTATCATAAATTTTTTGGGTCATATCTTTCTCAAATATGGCAAAATAGTTCATTGGCCATGTTTCCCATCATCCTCAAATAAATCATTTCCTATTATGTCCTAAATGGCAGATTGTGAAGCAAGTGCCATTTATCTTTGCCCAATTGACTCCAGACTTCTTGGACATCTTTTCATGTCCAAATAATTGCTTCATGACAAATTTGAACTTAATTTGCCTAGTAAATATTCCTGAGCAATTTTTCAAAGTTCGTGTCTGAGGGAATTGGTTGTGAAGGAAGTACTAGCTAGGTTAATCCAATTGAGTTGATTGTTTGCATGGTCTTTCATATCATCAAATAAACCCTGTGAGCACAGCTTCAAATCTTTGTTTCTGTCCAAATTTTTAGTTAGTGAAGCAAGTATATTTTATATTTCTCCATTATGGCTGAAAATTTTCCTAGGCCTTCTCCTATCTACATAACTTGTCTCCACCCAATTTGGGCATATTTCATCTAGCCATTTTCCCTCTAGAATTTTTGCAAGTTTCTGGTTAGTGGAAATGTTTGTGATAGAAGTACCATTTTGGTTTATCCAAATGGTATGAAACCTTTCAGCATCTTCATATGATCAAATAACCCTGCCTTGTCAATTTTTGGATCAAGTTGATACTCCATGTGAGTGCATCATCATGATCAAGTTTTTGGACCTAATCTAAGGTTACAAAGCAACCCTGTTGTTTTGTGATCCATTTCCCCTCAAACTTAACAGGATCGAAGTCCTTCCTCATCTAATCACCCAAGACAGCTCCATTTGACCCAATCAAATCCCTGGTGATCAGCAGTGTGCAGCCAAATTTGATACAGCAAACTTCAGACGATCACTCACACATCACCTTGGCTTCTTTTGATGCTCCATCAACTCCCACGGCCCCTGTGATGGAAAGACAACACTCTGGACAATGTTTCCCTGCCTCTTGCGTCCCCTCCTTGCTGGGCGCAGTGGTGACCGCATTGTTTGCGGGCCTATGCACACGCTCTGGTAGCGTTGGCCGCGCTCTGGGCATCGGGACGCGCCGGCCAGCTCTGCCTCGACGGTTTTCTCGCATCCGAGCGTGCCGACCTGACTCTCCCTTCCTCTACCGTCGCTCTGGTGTCCTTGCCCCCTCTCGAAGCCTCCTCGCCGGAGCTAGATGTCGCGCACCACGGACAAACAGTGTCCCTTTGGCCCTGCCTACGTCTCAGCTGCTTCCTCCCCATGCCTCTTGGCCCCTCTTCCCCGTGAGCTCTCCCTCCTGTGCTCTCTCGTCGCCTTACTCCAAGCTCATGCACGTGCACACGCATCCGCGGTGCCAGACATGCGTCTGCGGCAACACATGCTCGGCCTCCTCCCCCTTTGCCTATTTAAGGCCACCCCGGGCGCGTTCCTCTTCACCAATCGACCTCACGCACCCCTAGCTGCCTCCACGACCACCCGAACTAGCTCGAGAAGCTCTCTGTGTCCACCATCGCCACCATGGCTGCCGGACTCTTTCGCCTAAATTCGCTCGTAGTCGAGCTCTACCCTCCCTCCTTCCACCACCAGTTGTCCACCTAGACCCCGGCGCATATCCCCAACCCCTCAGTTCGGCGTCGGAGTACTCATGGCCGCGTGTCCCCCAAGATTGGCCACCGCCGTTTCTCTCTGCCTCCGTGGTGCGCCGCCGTTCCGCCCCTCCTCGGCATTCGTTTCACGTCAGGATGGGTGCGTGGTGTTCTCCCGGTCGCGTAGGTGGTTCGGGCACCACGAGCGGTGGTCGGAGCCACCCGAAGGGCCACCAGCGTCGGGCCTGGCCTCTGTCCCGCGCGGGCCAGCGCGCGAGGGAGACGAAGACGTCGGCGTTGACTCTGCTCCCCTGGCCAGGCGGGCCCCGCGTCGCCCCGTCCCCACCGGTCAACCGCACGGGCGTTGACCCCGCCTCTGCCCCTGTGGCAAGTGGAATCATCAATTCCGGAGTACGTTTTCGCTCCAGGAAAGCGTATTTTCCCTCTGTTTCAACTCAAGTACGTTTTCGCTTTCAGAAAGCGTATTTTCCATCTCCTTCAGCCAGAGTACATTTTCTTTCAGTGAAAGCGTATTCCTCTCTGTTTCAGCCTGTAATACGTTTTCTTAGTCACAGAGCGTATTTCTAATTTTGCGCCTCTGTCTTATCCACTCAGGGACCCGGATGTGAATATTATTTTTACAGAAAAGTCCCTGATCTTCTACACCTCATAACTTCGCGACCGCAACTCCGATTGAGGTGAATTCAAAGCCTACTTCTTACTCTTGTCAAGCCCTATCTATTGGTAACATTCTCACTATGGTTTGACATACTGAAAATGACCATTCTACCTTTGCCCCTACTCATCCCCCTCCGAGAGAGAATCTTTTTCGGCAAATCTTTCCGTGACTTCACCACACTTCTTCCCAGAGCCTCCTTCATCCCCAGGCAAGCCACACACACCATGTGCATGATAGCCATGCAGAAGCATTGGTTTTCGACTTGAATCTTTAATAACTGTCTACTACGGTCGGTATTTCGGTTATGCTTATGGATCGGTGTTTACCGTCATGCTACGTTTTCATGCACTCTGTTATTATTTTCTTCATGCTAGTATTACTTTAATATTGGCAATGTTTGGTACTAGTACATGTTGGTGATCATCTTCGGTGCCTGACTATCGTCTGTTCCAAGTACCTTTGTTACGCATGTTCCTTTGCATCCAGTTGATTAAATACTTGCATGGTAGTTTTATCGTTATGTTATTACATGGTATTTATTGTTGATGCTAGTGGTCATGCTATGCTATGGGTAGTGTTCCAGTTGTGATATCCATGCTCGTCAGTATGCCATGCTCATTTGGATAAATGGTTAAATGTTGTTATGCTCGCTGATTGGGATGCACCCCCATGCTTATGTTAATATCATGTTCGTGCATTGTAGTTGCATCATGTTATTTTTATCATGACTCAGCATATTGCGTTCAAGTTTAACCTGATTAAATTGAACTTGAACAATTGTTGGCTGAGTCATGGTGCCACCATATCGAGCTAACTAGTGCAACCACGCTTACCTTATGGGGGTCCTAACTGGGTCTATTGTCATGCCTCTCGCCGGTGCCTCCCGCGAGGGAAGGTTATGCGCAGGCGCTACCTTGGCCAGGTAGGACGGCATAAGCCTTGTGTGCCTGTTGTTTTTGTAAGGATCCTTGTCCCTGATTGGGACCGTTTTGCTACGATGGTGGCCGTTGATGCCTTTGGTAGGCACGGGGCCACCCCAGACTTAGCCCAAAGCGGAGTTGGTCGGCGTGGCTGGGAGAGTGTCATGGCAGTAGGACCGTTTTGTCAGAACGCCGTTGGTCCACCCGAACGGGAGTGCGAGGCCATGGGTTCCGTGGTGTGGGTATAGTGTGCTAACCTTTGCAAAGTGTGTGTGTTAAATCTATCGATAGCCGCGCCCGCGGATAAGGGCCCAGTTCGTGTCGGTCACACTATGGGTCAACAGTAACAATAATAATACTTCGCTTAATAACAACCCTGGTTCGACGATGAAAGAAGTTGGTTGATATTTATGTGATCGTGAGAGGATCACTGTGATATCGGGAGTACCAACTTGATGGATATTTGTGATGTTATGCAAGAGTCAAGTGTAAAGATCAAGCTCCTTGTGGTCATAAATGATTACTACGGTATTGTAATACCAAGCTTGATTGGATCCTGAGATGATCGTGTGATTTCCGTGATGGTAAGTGATGCATGTGATGGTTACGAGGTAACCCGAGCAGAGTAAGTTGGTGTATGATAGTTTAATCAAGCTGCATGCTAGTCTCATCATGTTCATATGTTTATGCCATGCTCGTATTGTTCTAGTTGTATCATGTTGTACATGCCATGTTGTTTTGATAGTATCATGTTCATCATTGTTTAATAATCTATAATTGCCATGCTATTGTTTGTCTTGATTTCTGTGAGCTTGCAACTACATTCAATGTACTGACCTGGCGTGTCATGCCAGTCTACAGGTCATGCCAGATTTGATTGCTTGCTTCTCGTGGATTCCTTGTTTGCGAGCTAGGATAAGCATTCTAGCCAGAGTCCCTGCGGAGTGGAGTTCACCACTGTGGATGTTGTTCCGCTGCTAGGAGTTATTCCACTGCATTGTGTTGTTCTGCTGCTTGCATGGAGAAACCGTGGCAGGCATAGTGTCGCCGTGCTGATGTAATCCCCTTGTACCCATATAGATTGTAATAAAGAGCTGAGTTGTTCTATGCTAAGGAGTGCCATATTCTAGAAGACTTCTCCTTGATCTCTGGGCTGGAACATGGGGAGTTCCGGTTTCTCTGAGCTGGGGTGCCACAGAAGACCCTCAAACGTGTCTCGAGAACTCCATAGTCAAGTGAGCAAGGAATATCTTTGACCCCCAAGTATACTCTCCAAGAGAAAGGGCATACCAGCCGCTATTTGTTCGGCCTGCCGGATCTCTTCACGAGCACTCCGGGACTCGGTCCGCGCCTCTTTAGAGCGCGCCAGGTAGGGGGGCCTAAGGCTGTGAAATTCTGGTCTAGAAGTCAATGCATCGACTCCTTCATCACGATGGCTCCAATGTAGAGGGCAAAAGCGACCAGCCACACTCCGGTGCCATCAGCTAGGCGGGCGGTGTCATCTGCGGCCACAACAACCATCTCCGTGGCGACAGAAAAGCTAAGTCACGCAAAACCTTGAGCAATTTCCTTTTTTATATATAGGGTTATTTTCCTCGAAGGATTTTGCTTTGAGATCTCCGTCAGCTTTGAGATCTCCTTCTTCAGCTCCTCCCGCTCCAGCTCCAGCTTCATCACCTTGCCTGCTTGGTCCAGGGCCAGAGCATTAAGTGCCTCCTTGTGCTTCTGCTCCAGCTCATGGGTCCGTTGCACGATGATCTTCTTGATTTCCTCGTCCTTGTCGCTCAGCGTGGCGGCAAGCGCATGTTCACGAGCAATGAGGTCCTCCTCCTAGGTGTCCAGTAGAGCTTGCTGCTGCCGCTGGTCAGCTTCGTCCTTGGCGGCCTATTCCTTCGCCACCTCTTGGGCCTTCTCGATGTCGGCCTGCTTCAGGAGGAGCTCTCGCTTGCGCTGGTCTAGCTGATCCTGGGCGGCCCTCAGGTCATGCCGGGCCTCAGCGAACCAGACTGGCGTCTGAGCGACGCGCTGCTGAAAGTCTGCTTCTGCCTTGTCTGCGGCTGCCATCCTGGAGTTCACCTTATCCTAGCGGGCATGGTGGAGCACCTGAAGCTTCTGAAAATTGGCGCTCATGGCCCGGAGGAGCTGCTCCTCTTGGGAACCACCGCTGCTGGTGCTTGGTTCGTCGACAACCTGGAGCCCGGCGGCTGCGAGGGCCTCATCATCGAAAACCTCCCCTTCGGCTGGCGCTCTGGTGCTTGCCATCCCCTGGAGGTAGACAAACAGATCGTCGCCCACCTTCAAGTACTTGCCCGGAACGGGGGCTGGAGGGGCGGAGGGTTGGTAATCGGCCACCTCCTCCCCGGCGGGGTCCTTAGCGGCCTCCTTAGCAGCGGCCTTGCCGGCCTCCCCGGTAGGCCCCTTGGCGGCCTCCTCGGCAGCAGCCTTGCCGGCCTCCCGGGCAACAGCCTTGTCGGTCTCCCCAGCAGGCCCCTTAGCCGCCCCCTCGGTGGCTTCCCTAGCCGCGATCTTGGTGGCCTCAGCTTCGGCATCCTTGGTGACCTCCTCGATGACATTGTCGATGTCTACCTGGTCCGTAGAGGGAGGGTCTGGAAACAAGAAAGGAGAATGAAGCGGGGCCAAAATCAAAGTTCAGAACAAACAAAAGAAAGAACAGGGACGGCAGGCAGGCAGGCAACCTACCCGTGCTAAATTGAGAAGAAGTGGTTCCCTCCCTGCCAACGTTCGTTGTTGGGATAGAGCCACCGGCACCCAAGCTTCCCCCCTCTTCCTCCGTGCGCGTGGGCTCGGCGGTAGACGCCCTTGCCGGTGACACCCCTCTGGGAGGTGTGGTTGACGGGGGCGGCCTGTCAGGGGAAGCCCTCAGCGGCTCCTCCTATTGCCGCTCTCCTCCTGCGAACCCGGCAAGGTTAGCACCAAGGATACACACCCCAACGCCCATCGATGGGGAGTGAATAACGGACTCACACTGGGGGCTAAAGCGGGGGCTGCGCCGAGGGCTATTGTCCAGGCTAATCACCACCAACGCCGGCGTGTGCGGAGCGCTCACCGGGGGCTCGTCGCCCATCAAAGCTTTAGCCCTCTTCGCCGCCCTCTGGGCCAGCGTCTCCGTGTCGCAGTGAAGATAAGATCAAGTCAGAAAAAGATAGCGTGGGCGGAGGGTCAGGGAATTATGAGGGGCAAGGTGCTTACTCGTCCTCCTCTGCAGGCCTCCTATTCCTCTTCGGGCTAAAGGACCCGAGATTGAAATCGGCCTCCGGGGCGGCGTACGTGAGGGGAGGAGAAGGGGATGGAGTCCTGGGCCGCTTGGACGAGGAGGGGGCGGCGGCCGCGGCCTTCTTCGCTATCGCAGCCCTCGTTTAGTGCACAGACTGCGCCTAGGCCCGTTCCCGCTGCGCGGTCTTGCCGGGCCGAACTGGCTCTTCGGAATCAACCAGCCGTAGGATGCGTTTCTTCCCTGGGGCCGAGGAGTCATCCACATCGGTCTCCTCTTTGGCTGACTCCTCGACCGCTTCTTCAACAAGGGGAACCCTAGCACCGGTGCCGCTGGGTTCCCCGGGAGACCCCGTCCACTCGGCAAACTCCTTCTCTTCTGCGGCCATGTCGGCCTCGTCCTCCACAGTGACGAGGCTGCCGGCCTCCTCAGCATGTGTTGCCTCCTCTACCCTGGAGGCAATATACGCCAGCTCTTCCTTAGTGGTGTCGCGGATGAGTTGTGGCTCATCACAAACATACCTCTCCGACAAGTTGTGGAAGAATGCATGCGCCAGCTCTGCCTTAGGCTCAGCCCAGGTCAGATCGAGGCCGTGCGTGTTGAAAACCGGCATCATTGCGATGATGGCGGTCAAGCAAGAGTTGTTGGGCAACGGGACTACCCCCGCTGGCAACCTGAATAGGATATCAGACTTGCCGACCCTGGCGGCCTTGCCGGTCTTCACGGCCTTGCCGGTCCTCTCGACCCTGCCAACCTCGAAACCTTCAGTTGGAAAAGGCTCTGACAAAGATGAGAATGCTGCAGCATCGTGAAGTTGTGGTTCAGGCCGGGGTGGAGCCTCATGATGTCAGCCGCATTCCTGAAGTCCCAGGTCGGCCTCTCCTTATTGTGCAGTGGAGAAATCCGGCGGCGGATGAAGTCGGCCCCAATCATCTCAAGAGTGAGCCTGGACAAGGTGAGGCGATGGATCCTGGTGGTCACGACCGTGAGCTTCTTGTCGTCAGTGTCAAGCTCGCCCCAGTCCTTGCTGTGGACCAGCGGCCTCCGACGGACCCGGCAGAACTCTTGTGGATCTATCTCCTCGATCCAGCACCACCAGCCCCGCCACTCATCCCACCTCTCCTTCTGGGCACCCTCCGGGTATGTGCCCCTGCTCTGGTTTCTCGGGATCCAAGTGATGCAGCCAGAGATAGCGCCCCGTGGCTGGATGTGAAGGGTGAAGTAATGGCGGAAGAGCATCGTGCTGGGGTGCACTCCGGCGAAGCCCTCGCAAAGATGGGCAAAGAAGGCCATGCACGACACAGCGTTTGGTGTAAGGTCCAGAAGGTGGAAGCCGTAGGTGTGCATGACGTCGTTGAAGAAATCTGAGAAAGGGGGCAGAGCCTGCAGGAGAAATAGTCGACAAAGAAAGGATATCGATTCGGACCAGGCTTGGCAAAGGAGGCAGGGATGATGCGCGTGGCGGGATGCCCCGACGTCTCCCTCCCCCACAGGGGCCTAAACTTATCCTTGAGGGTGAGCGCGTCGACCGTCAAAGTGAAGAGGGCGTGCTACGTCCGCAGCTCCACCAACTTGCCCTCCGGCGCCTCCTTCCCCCCGACGTCCTTGGCTGCTCTCTTGCTCTTGCTTGTCTTGGGCGCCATGGCGGCTGAGAGGGGGTGAGGGATCAATGCGGGTCATGGGGAAGCACAACTGGCGACTGAGGAGGATAAAACTCTGCCACACATACCCGTGCACCGTTCTGGGCCTGGCCCAACAGCGCTTCACGCTTATGTGTGGCCCAGGCCCGGGGGCTCCTATCGGTGTACAAAAATAGGGGCCTTTCGGTACCCCTTTTACTTGTGCACGGGCAGTCGTAGCCACACCTGCGCCCACTCTTGGCGAGGCAAAAGAAACAAAGGAACAAGACTACCAAGGCAGTACTCAAGCTAGAGGCACGCAGAGCAAAGGGGCAAGATGGACTTCCCCCGGCAAGTCCCTTGCCGGGGCGGCCTACGTAGCCCCGACAAGAGCCTTGCCGGGGCGACTTGCCCAGCACCAACAAGGCCGCAATCCTAGAGCCCGAGAGTTTTGATGCCATCGACAACGTCGAGACCAAGACTCAGGGGCGCCCGTGTGGTAGCATGAAGAACTTGGTGAAGACCAAAGGCCTGCAAGCCTAGATAAGAACCAGAAAACGAAGACACCTGGCAAGATCCTTGCCGGGCACGGACGAAGACCCCCGGTAGGATCCTTACCGGGGACGCCCGCGAGGCCCGGTAAGACCCTTGCCAGGAGCATCTGTGGGGCCAAGGCTAGGCCCGCACCCACCAACATTTCGCTACCCCGAGGCCGTTCCTACACGGCAACCAGCCCGCCAATCAGGCAAGCGCCTGTGTGGCAGCATGCAGCTTCTAAGCCAACTAGTCAAGCACCTACGTGGTGGAATGCAGATCTTCGTGAAGACTCTATCACCACACCAACACATCAACTAGCCAGCCAGCATGGCACTGCAAGCAAGGCGAGGCGGCGACGGGCGGGGCGATCTCTGTTGCCACCCCTGATAAAGCAAGAGGGCACGTAGGCAGCGCATTAAATGCATTTGTCCTATGATGTCAGGCGATAAACTTGTACACTGTAGATACTTTCCACCTCTAATGTGCCACTGTGGCGACCCCTTTGACATATAAAAGGAGGCCCGACGCGTACTGGGGAAGGATTCAGACTTTTTGGACTAGGCACGCATAGTAGCTAGTCCAAGAACGGAAGAACACCAAATAAACACAGACAAGCAGGACTAGGGTTTTACGCATCATTTGCGGCCCGAACCTAGGTAAAAATCCCCTCGTGTTGATCAATAGACCTGCTCTTTGTGCAGCCCCACGCCCCGCCAACCGAAGAAGGGATTCCCCTGGGATCCCATAGGTGTTGTTTTACCCGACAATCTGGATGGCACCGGAACGATAAACTTCCTCGATAATGTAAGGACCTTCCCACTTGGAGAGAAGTTTTAATGCAAAAAATCTTAAACAAGAGTTGAATAGCAAGACTTGGTCACCTACGTTAAATTCCCACTTTTGTATTCTTTTGTCATGCCCTCTTTTAACCTTTTCTTTAAACAGCTTGGCATTTTTATAAGCTTGGGTTCTCCATTCATGAAGTGAGCTAAAGTCAAATAACCTCTTTTCACCGGCAAGTTTGAAATCATAGTTGAGATCTTTGATTGCCCAATAAGCTTGGTGTTCGAATTCAAGAGGTAAGTGACATGATTTTTCCGTATACCATTTTGTACGGAGACATGCCCATAGGATTTTTATAAGCGGTCTTATAAGCCCATAATGCATCATCAAGTATCTTAGACCGATTCTTCCTAGATCTATTAACAGTCTTTTGCAAGATCAATTTTATTTCTCTATTACTTAATTCTACTTGACCACTAGAGTGAGGATGATAAGGTCATGCAATTCTATGATTAACATCGTATTTAGCAAGCAATTTAAGGAAATCACCATGAATAAAGCATGAACCACCATCAGTCATTAAATATCTCGGGACTCCAAACCTCGGGAAAATAACTTCTTTAAGCATCTTAATATAGGTGTTATGATCAACACTACTAGTTGGAATAGCTTCTACCCACTTAGTAACATAATCAATAGCAACCAAAATATATGTATACGCATTAGAGGAAGGAGAAGGTCCGATATAATCGAATCCCCAAACATCGAATGGTTCAACAGCAAGAGAATAATTCATAGGCATTTCCTAATTCTTACCAATATTACCAATTCTTTGATATTCATCACAAGACAAGATAAACTTACAAGCATCCTTGAAAAGAGTAGGCCAATAAAAACTAGATTGTAATACCTTGTGTGAAGTTCTGTCTCCAGCATGGTGTCCTCCCTAAGCCTCAGAGTGACACTTGCATAGGTTTGTTCCTGTTCATGCTCAGGTACACAACGTCTAATAACACCATCTACTCCTTCTTTATAAAGGTGTGGGTCATCCCAGAAGTAATGTCTTAAATCATAGAATTTTTTTTCTTTTGTTGGTATGTCAAACTAGGTGGTATAAATTTAGCAACTATATAATTAGCATAGTCTGCATACCATGGGGTACTACGAGAAGTATTTATAACAGCTAATTGTTCATTAGGAAAGCTATCATCAATGGGGCATCAAGAATATTTTCTAACCTAGACAAGCTATCTGCTACGGGGTTCTCAGCTCCTTTCCTATCAGTAATACGTAAATCAAATTCTTGTAGCAAGAGAACCCACCTAATAAGTCTAGGTTTAGCACCTTTCTTTTCCATAAGGTATTTAAAAGCAGCATGATCAATGTGAATAGTTACTTTGGAATCAACAATATAAAATCTGAATTTATCACAAGAAAACACAACTGCTAAAGATTCTTTTTCAGTAGTAGCATAATTTCTTTGAGGACTGTCTAGAGTTTTACTAGCATAATGGATAACATTTAATTTCTTATCAACTCTTTGTCCTAGAACAACACCAACAGCATAATCACTAGCATCACACATAATTTTGAAGGGTTGGTTCCAATAAGGTGGTTGAACAATAGGCGTAGAAATTAAGGCTTTCTTAAGTATTTCAAATGCTTCCACACAACCAACATAAAAAACGAATGGAACATCTTTTTGCAAAAGATTAGTGAGAGGCCTAGAAATTTTAGAGAAGTCTTTAATAAATCTCCTATAGAAAACAACATGACCAAGGAAGCTTCTTATACCTTTGATATCTTTAGGACACAGCAGTTTTTCAATTGCATCTACTTTAGCTTTATCTACTTCAATACCTCTTTCAGAGATTTTATGCCCCAATGCCTTCATTAACCATAAAGTGGCACTTCTCCCAATTCAGGACAAGATTATTTCTTCACATTGCTGCAAAACTCAATCAAGGTTGCTTACGCAATCATCAAAAGAAGTTCCATAAATGGAAAAATCATCCATGAAAACCTCAACAATCTTTTCACAAAAGTTAGAGAATATAGGAGTCATGCATCTTTGGAAGGTAGAAGGTGCATTGCATAGACCAAAAGGCATACGTCTATAAGCAAAGGTACCAAAAGAGTAGGTAAAAGTAGTTTTTCTTGATCCTCTTGTGACACAAGTATTTGGGAAAAACCAGAGTATCCATCTAGAAAACGGAAATGTGTATGTTTTGATAGTCTTTCTAGAATTTGATCAATGAAAGGTAAAGGATAATGATCTTTCCTAGTAGCTTTGTTTAATTTTCTAAAATCAATTACCATTCTATAACCTGTGATAATTCTTTGTGGGATAAGTTCATTTTTATCATTAGGGACAAAATTAATACCTTCCTTCTTAGGGACATAATGAACAAGGCTTACCCATCTACTATCAGCTATGGGATAGATTATACCTGCTTCCAGGAGCTTTGTTATTTCATTTCTTACCACTTCCTTCATCTTAGGATTTAAGTGTCGTTGGTGATCAGCAACGGGTTTAGCATCAGGCTCCATATTAATTTTATGCTGACATGGAGTGGGACTAATGCCCTTAAGATCATCAAGAGTATATCTAATAGCAGCACGGTGCCTCCTCACAGTTTTCAATAATCTCTTTTCTTCATGCTATGAAAGGTTAGCACTAATAATAACAGGATATATCTTCTTTTCATCAATATAAGCATATTTCAAAGTATCAGGTAATTGTTTAAGATCGAACACAGGATCACTCTTGGGTGGAAGAGGATCTCCAAGAGTCTCAACAGGAAAATTGTGTTTCAAAATAGGCATTTGTTTAAAGAATATCGTATCTATTTCATTTCTTTCATTCATAAACATGTCATTTTCATGGTCTAGCTAATATTGTTCTAAAGGATCGATAGGACGAACGGCAATAGAAGAAAGACCAATAATTTCATATTTACTAGGAAGTTCTTTATCATGTGGTTGCCTACAGAATTTGGAGAAATTAAACTCATGACACATCACCAAAACAAACAGTAACAGTTTCTTTCTGACAATCTATCTTAGCATTAACCGTGTTCAGGAAAGGTCTACCAAATATAATGTGACAAATATCTTCTTGTGGGTAACCAATAACTAGGAAATCGATAGGGTATTTTATTTTCCCAAACAAGACTTCAACATATCTAACAATCCCAAGTGGTGTGATAGTATCTCTATTAGCAAGCTTAATAGTAACATCAATATCTTCTATTTCAGTAGGTGAAATACCATTCATATTTTCTTGATATAGATTAAATGGGATAGCACTCACACTAGCACCCAAATCACATAAGCCATGATAGCAATGATCTCCTATTTTAACAGAGACAACATGCATGCCAACAATAGGTCTCTGTTTATCTTTTTCATCTGGTTTAGCAATTCTAGTGGCTTCATCATTGAAATAAATAACATGCCCATCAATATTTTCAGCCAAGATATCTTTAACCATAGCAACATTAGGTTCAATTTAAATTTGTTAAGAGGGTGTAGGTGTTCTTCTATAAATCTTTCGAACCACACCTGAAGCTTTAGCATGTTCCTTTGTCCTAACAGGAAAAGGTGGTTTCTCAACATAAGCAGTAGGAACAACTGGACTATCATTATAAGTAAAGGTTTCTTCTTCAGCTTTAATGGGTTCTACTATTTTTACTTCAATATGAGGATGATATTTAAACCACTTCTCCTTAGGGAGATCAACATGAGTAGCAAATGATTCACAAAAATAAGCTACTATCTCAGTGTCAAGTCCATATTTGGTGCTAAATTCATGAAAAGCATCTGTATCCATAAAAGATTTAACACAATCAAACTCAAGGTTTATACCTGACTCCTTACCTTTGTCGAGTTCCCAATCTTCGAAGTTGTGTTTAATTCTTTCCAAAACA